>NC_090163.1:752500-892500 GCF_017916325.1 Leishmania martiniquensis
TATATATTGGCGTTATTCAGCGAAAAAAAGGCGAGAAGGCGTCTTAACACAGCGTGTGCCGGAGCGTGCGAGATGGCGAGTGCATGGTGTGTATCAAGGGCGCAAGAAGGGGGACGTGGCAGAGAAGAAGTGGGGGGAGGGGAATACGTGGTGCGCAGGGCAAGTGGATGCATAGGGAACGCCAGGGCGTTGAGAAGAGACGATAGGATGGGAAAGGATGGCAAGCCGATGTTCAGTTGGAGGAGATGAATGGGGCAAGCAGCGGGGTGCATGTTCGGGCGTCCGCCCATAGCATACGTACGCGATTTGTACACGCAGCAGTAGCAAGACGATGCTGGTGAGGAAGCGGCGGGCACGCCGGCGAAGTACCCCACACCTATTTAGCGCTCAGTGCTGGCGCCCCGTATGGTTCTCCGCGGCGTACACGAAATGTCGGAAAGAATTAAAAGCGAGGCCACGCAGAGCGCCACCATACGTTGATGATGCAAAATTGGTGGTCCAACAACGAGCCGAGCGAGAGCAGTCAGGGAATCTCCATCAAGGCAGCGTCAGACGCTTATCTGCGACTCCTTGGATGAACAGCCCACGATCTCTGTTGCTCCTCATAACGGTGAAAGCGGTATTCGCCTATGTGTTTCGTGTGCACCTGTGTGCTTATTGCGTTCGTGCAGAAGAGGAGGACATTCGCTTAAAGGCACAGCTCGGCCTTACCGTAGGCAGCAGCCGCCAATCTTCATTAGCTTAGCACCCGTGTGTCGACTGTCTATGACCGCGAACGCCTCTCGCTGGATATACCTGACTTGTGCGTGAGAGGCAGCAACGGAGACAGGTGGCAGCTAACAGCCCCCGGGTAGATCAGAAACGAAAAAAACCCTTATCACTAAGACGCTACGAAAAAAAAACAAAGAAGCCGGTTACTCTACCAGCACACAGTTTTTTCCTCCAGTGCCGCCGCGAAGGAGCCGGCGATAGCGTAGGCGGACTACTGCCGTTTGCCCACCTCTGCTGCGCGACAGCAAAATCCTCAGCGTCAAGGGCCAGTCTTCTCGCCGTCGAATCGGGTCATGCGTCTAGCGGCACCTCCTCTGCCGCCTCACCCCTTCCTCGCAGACATGCCGTCGACCACCCCTTCATTCGCTTCAAGCCGCGGCACCCCGTTGTGTGGTGCGGAGACTCATCGCCATGTAGCCTGGAGGGCGCGATAGCGTAGCGCCGGATGCTCCCGTCACCTTTCCAGCATCTGTTCCTCACCCGCCCGCCTCGTCGTGTGCACGAGGCGCCGCGAATGTCCCGCCCACGCACGTGGGGACTGACTGGCGTCGATCCCTTTGAGTCTCGTTCGTCCACCACAGTGCAGCAAAGAGGGCCTACAGCTGATCCTTCTGGGGATCCGCATGCAGACCTGGCCATCTCGGATTCCCTCTCCTCGAAGCAAGCACAGCCGCGTCGATCGTCTGAGGAATCCTTGATCTCGCGACTATAGCGCGGGCCCACACCCTCAGCCTCCTCAGCGACCTGATCTGCGGACTCGAACGCGCCAGCCCACTCCACACGTGCACACACACAGCCTTGGCAGCTGGCCGGCGTCGGGCTGCCCTGTGGAGGCAAAGGCCCCGGGCGCCTACGGCAGAGCGGTCAGAGACGAAAGTCGGACGGCCGTCGCTGGCGTGCCCCTTCCGCGTGGCCGAGCAGCCGTTGCGAGACAACTGAGCTCGAGTGGCTCACCCGCATTCCCCGCCAGCGCCGCAGGGGCGGTGGAGCGCGAGAGCGTCATCGGGCTTGGGTGACTTCAGGAGGGGAAGGGGGGGCGCAGTGAGCCCTCCTCTTGCCACGTCGCAGGGGCACGCAGCCGGCGCCGACGCTCTGGGCTGTAGGTGTTCAGCAGCGCACTCTCGCCACCCCTCGAGAGGGCATCGACGCGCTCACGGTAAGTGCTCTCGGCCGCAGGGAGGTGCCCCAGTGGACTTCGCGGGCACCCATCGCGAGCAGCTTGCAGGGCCTCGTGCTGCGCCGCCATGGGGCGTGGAGGAGGGCTGCCAGACGTCACCTTGGCTTCTGTGGGCCCATCCTCGGCCATGCCATGGTCTGCCCTCTCTCGCTCCCAGACTGCGGCCGCCTCGCTGCATTCCCAGTGCGCGCAGTGCGCGGGGGGGTCGATACCCTGCGTGCGGGGCCCGCTACTCAGGAACGCGGGAAGTAACAGCATCACAGGGCTGCGCCCCTCTCCCTCGAAGTCAGGTCGTTGGAGATCGCTGAGGAGCATACCAGACGGGGTGCGGTGCTCAGGCGACGCAGTAGGTGCCCCCGTCGAGAGTCGCCTCCAGCGGCGTCAGCGCTGGGGTCCGCAGCGGCCGGTAAGCGGCCTTGCCAGATGACCCGGCTTTCCTGCTGGTCTTTGCTATGAGTCCAGTCGGGAGCTCCGCCTTGTCCGCAACACATGCGTTGTCGATGCTGCTCTCTGCTGAGGCTGCCCTCGATGTGGCGCCATGGGCGACTCGCCCTCCCTCCCTGGCGCGCCGTCGGGCTGTCGTGATGGCCGGGGTCAGCGCGGCGCTCGGGAGCTCGCGCGTCTTCGCCGAGCCTGTCCTTGCCGGTCGATGTGGCAGTCACGCCGCGGTACAATCTGCGGCGTGCTCAGCGGAAAGAGCGCGATGAAGGCGCCGGTCCGCACCGGCGGCGCCCGGCCATATCCCGCCCCAAAGCGAATAGGGGGCCTTGGCCGCACAGCCGTCACTCCGCGCCGCGGTGACGGTGCCGCGGTCGTCATTGAAGCTGCTCAGCGCCGGGGCGGCGTCCGATGACGTCCCCAAGGACCCCTCAGGGCTGTGCCGCGCCGAGGAGGCCCTTGGCGCGCGTCTGTCACGCACTTGCCGTGGTGCCCAGCCCCCAGAACGAGTCCACGCCCGGTCGGTCCGTGCCTTCGCGTGCCCCACATCAGGCGGCGCGAGTCGGCGCTCACTCCAATACCGCGAGGGCCGGGCGCGATGTTGGTTGGCACCTCTTCACGGGTCTCGCGTGCCGCCACGTCAACCTGAGGCACACAGCTGGACGTCAGGTGTATCCGCCCAGCAGGGTCGACGTAGCAGAGTCAAACTGTCGCGGCCTCCGCCTCGCCCTGGAGAACGGAGGGACGCCCTACACCCGCGCCTGCGCCCTCTTGTGCGACCACAGAGACGCCACCTCCGTGCTTCTTTTCGCTTCCGGCACCGGAGTACCAACGACCCGGAAGAGCAGATGTCTTACAGACGCGTGCGAGGTGAAACGCGTCTCTCGCGGTGCACAGACTCGCATCGAAGATGCGTCAAGGAAAAAGCGAGGCCACCACCCCTTGGCGGCGCTCAGCTCCTTGCGATTCCACCGCACACAGCGCAGCCTGGGATATCGGCAGCGCACCAGTCGCCGCAAACGCGTTGCGCAGATGTGTACAGCTGTTGAATCGCCAGTATAACTCGTAGTGAGCTGGTCCACCGGTGGGCATAGCCGCACCGTCTCCTCGGCACAACGGCAGCCCATGCCCAGCCCAGCTCCGCCGACCCCACAGAGTCCGCCAATCCACTCGATGGCAGGCTGCAGGATACCCCACAGAGAGAGAAGGGGAGAGCGCAGCTACACATGGGCGCTTTGCTGAGGCGGCCGGCATCGGGGCGGGGGCGCGTTTGAGGCGGAAAAGAAAAAGACGAAAAGGCGATGGTGACGCTGTGGCGGTGGCCGTGGAGAGGAGGGGAAGGGGGGAGACATGGGCACGAGCGGCCCTGGGAAAGGAGGGGCCGGGGGAGTGACAACGAGAAGCGGAGGCGCGGAGGGAACAAGCGAGAGGGAGAGGGGGGAGGGGAGAAGAGACGAGACCAACACGCCGAAGAAATGGAGCAGGTGAAGAAAGTGCGGAAAAGGGGGGCGGCAAGCACAGCGCAAGGCAGCACGAGCAGAGCAGCAGACAAAGGAGGAGATGAGCGGCAAAAGCGAGCGCCTACAACCAGCGCGAGGGCAGAAATAGAGAGGGTGAGAGAGATCAAAGATGAGCGGCGGACACACACGCACACAGGCAGACAAGCAGACGCATTCATCCGTCCCGACGTCCATACACGCCTACACGCGTGTCTGTGAAGGCACTTCGAGGAACGCCTTTCCTCTTACGGTTGGTCAAGTGCTTAGCACAACTATAAATATATGAGCATGTGTGTGTGTGTGTGCGTGTGTGTGCGTGTGTGTGCGTGTGTGTGCGTGTGTGTGCGTGCAGTAACAGGAGCTGGCACTTCGACCCCCTCCCCTCTGCGGTCTGTCCTCCCCCTCCCCACCTCTCTCTCCTTCGTTCCCCTGCACTAGTCCAGTGGTGCAAGTGCCCCAGGCGTCTTGTACATGAGAAACTTGCAGACGATGGGCATCACACTGAACACTAAGATACCGAGTGTAATGCCAACGATGCAGTAAAAGGGAGTCGTCGTTTCTGCATCGGTGAAAGGGACTCGCACGTTCATGGCGAACAGGTTCGGTATGATCGTAATGGGCATCAAGATGACAGCAATTTGCGTCTGCACGTGGTTCAGGTAGTCCATAAAGTTGCAGTGCGACAGGAGGCGCGCTGACACACCGCTGATGAGGGTCATGCTCGCCCGGTTGGCGATGTCGCGACCTTTGCGCAGGTGTAGCGCCATGCTTCGAATGGATGAGAGGGCACGCTGGTAGCGTTCCACTGCGTGTGAGGATCTGGAGAACGGCGTCAGGCGCATGGCTGGCAACAGCAGCTCCTTCAGCACTCGCTCCTTCTGCAAGGCGTCTATATGGACGAAGGCGATGCGATGGCGCAGGCTCTTGGTGCGCACCAGCATGTCATCCTGGTCCACGCGCGACGGCAGGATTTGAAGAACCAGCTCGTCAAGCTGGTCCGCCTCGATGAGCCGTGCTCGGGTGGACTGCTGGAGGGAGGCGATGATGGCGGAAACGAGGGAGCTGCACACAATGGAAATGGCTGTGGCTGCACGGCAGCCCGGCGATGTCGGGTCGTAAGGAGAGCCGAACCGCGTCATGGGCTGCTGGGCGTCGCTCAACTGCTGCACCGACAACCGAGATGGCAGACCGGCTGCGGGGTGTGCGAGTGGTGCCTCAGTTGCCGCTTCGATGCTCCTCTCCTTGGTTGAATCGCTCGCGTTGTCAAACAAGAGGTCTTTGCCGTGGTGGTGCTCCCACCCGGAGGCAATGGCGTCGCTCGTTGCTGTTTTCGCGCACTCTGCCCGCTTGTGCGCACCGATGGTCGACACCGGCGACGTTGAGCGACTCGCGACCGAGTGATTTCCCCGCACACCAGCTGCGTCGATGATGCTTGGAGATTCTGTAGACCACGTGAGGTCGGCCATGATGAGCTGCACGTCTTCTTCACCGCCAAAGTCACCCGCGCTGAAAGTGAAGAGCGCCGACTCAAAGGCCAAAGCCACCACCGGTGTGCATGGCAGCTGCGTGGCATGTAGACTTGCCCCATCACGCTCAATGATGCCGCGTTCCGCACTCTCGGGCCCTTGCAGTGACATCGCCTGCAGACAGAGCACAGCGTAACCATGAGCAGGGAAGTATTCGAGGAAGTTCTCGCGCACCGGCATGTGGTGTCTAGAACTGCTGCCCTTCTCGTGCCACTCGTAGGAGGAGGGCTTCTTGTCCTCAGTGTCGCTACTGGGCTCGCCGCTCTCAGCGCCCGTGTGGCTGCACAGTGCTGAGATGATGCGGCGCCGTGTAAGCACATGGACTGGCAGGCTCGCCATAACCTTCTCCAGCTCTTCCTCTGTGGCCGCCTTGATGCTGACCCACGCCGGGCGAGCGTCGCCGCTGGGGGGAGATGTCGGAGAGAGCCTGATGGCCGGCAAGACGGAGTCGTCCTTTGCTCTGTCGACAGCGAGATCAGAGGGGAGCGCTGACGCGGCGTTCGCAGCTGTCATTGTGGAGGCGGGGAGCGGCGATGGGGTCTTTGCAAAGTGATCGCCGGTGCTCGGTGGCGAAGAGGAGATGGCACAGCACTGATCCTGTTCACGTAGCATCTGCTGCAGCGTGGAGGCATTGGGCACGTGGTGCCAGGTCGCTTGTGTCATGCCTTCGTCGAGGTAGCACACGCGGATGTGGACGCCATCGGTGTTCTGCTCAACGCCACAGCCCGCTACAACATGCATCGTGTCACCACGAAGCAGCAGAGAGGGAGTGCTCTCCGGCGTTCCCGAGCTCCTCCACGTCATTTCTGCCTCCTCCGCGGAGGCACCGCCTCGGCGTTCGCGCGAAGTGGTCATGATGGATGCGTGTTGGCGAGCAAGCAATAGGTCTTACCCCCGTCTCGCCGCGATTGAAAGAACCTAAGAAAGCTGTTGAGAATCCCACTCGGCCGGCACAGCCGCCCCAAGCAGAACACTTATACCGTGTGGGTGCGTCCCCGCGCTGTGGTGGGACAAATCCGCGCAGCCAAAGCTGTCGGGTAATGTTGGGGAGGCGGGCACGTCACTCAGAGGCAAACCAACGCGAAGCTCAACAGCTGAAAGCTAAACGAGGTAAAAGGGAAAGCAAGAAGAGGCAAAGAGAAAATGCAGTGGCGGGCGCGTGTGCGTATGAGTCCACCCTCCGGGGTCTTTTCTTCCCTAACCCCGTCCCCCTTTTTCGGTGTGTGTGTGTCTACGTGTACCGGTGGCTATGACTACTGAATCAACCGACAAGACCGGCTCAGAGCACAAAGGCAAACGAAGCCGCTTCTTATGAAGGGGAGACAAAAAGAGGAAGGCAGGAAAATGGATCGGTGGGAAAGTGCGGGAGGGGAGGGACGCGTTTGGCTCAGCGTTGCCCTGCCGTTGGCGAACGGAAACTTAAGAGCACGCGGAAAGGAGTGATGCAGAAGCGCAGCTCGCGGTGCCCCTTCTGTGTGTGTGTGTGTGCGGCTTGTGAGATCGCTTTGCCGGGTTGAGGAATGTGGAGGAAGGGAAAGGGGTCTGGTGAGAAGAACTGTGGGGAAGGCGGAGACAAGTGCGTGACGAATGTCTCGCGTGGCGATGTGTGTCTGTATGTGTGTGGGGGTAGGGGAGAGAGGGAAGGGGCTTTTATGTGCCAGCGTACAGCGTGCCGCAGAGGTGTTAGTGGTTAGGAGAGCGGTGCCGTGCGCAGCCGTATTTATGCAAATCGGTCCTCGCCGTACGTGACCGTGTCTAATGGTCACCAAGCGCCGTATGGCGTGTCAATAATTACTCCGTGCAGATGCTCTTCTTTGTGTGGATGGGGCGTTCCTCCTTAGCCCTTCACTTCTCTCCCTTCGCCTTTACCTATCGTAGCTGAGGACGAAGAGAGACGGGCGAACAGGCAGCCATGCACACACGACGGAGGAAGTGGAAGGAAGCAGAGCGGAACAAAAAGAGGGGGAGAGCGTTACAGTACGGCAACCGTGTGTGTGTGTGTGTGTTGGGGGAGAAAGGGGTGGGGCGGTGAGTGGGCTGGCGGGCACCGTGCCGATGGTTAAGGTGTGGTGGTCTTGGGCAAGAGCAAGTGAGGAGGCGTCAAGGCAGGAGAGAGAGGGGGAGGGGGGAGGAGAGAGGCACACGACACAGAATGCGGGACCGGACGCCGAAAGTGCCGCTTCCTTCAGGTTCCCCTTATCGTTTGTGTCTCCAACGGCTCTTGCCTTTCCTTCGCGTGCTTCCGTGCGACGCAGTGAGGGGGCAGCAACGCGGAAGTAAGGATGCAAGCGAAAATACAAAAAGCGTAGGCAAAGGGCCGGCAGGTCGTACGGGTAAGAGCTGTGAGTGGTGGTTGTGGAAAGCGCAAGGAGGGAGGAAGAGAGAGCGCGAGAGACAGATAGTTGAAATGGAGAGGGTATTGGGAAGGGGAGCACAGAGAACGAGGGGAGAAGTGTGTGGACTGGCACGAATCGGCCGTTCGGAGTTCATCGTATGAGTCTGCTCGATTGCGTGCTGTTTTGGTGTCGCTCCTGCTCTGCACCGGTGCACCGCATTGTCCAATGCGCCATGGAGGCGGCCGCGCCGCGAGAGGAAGAGGCACACGTGATCAATCAGTATCGAAGAAAAAAAGCAGAGCGCACCAGCAACTCTGTAGACGAGGTACGGAAGAGCAGATGGGCTCCGCAGAAAAGTGAGTCGAGGCTGCAGATGTCACACTTACGCGTGGCACAAGGGAGTGATACAGCGCACAAGCCAGCAAGGATACCAGCCCTGCAATCCAACTGAAGCGCCAAGACGCCGCCGGCTCTCTCTCTCTCTCGCCGGTGGCGACACATAACTACACAAAGAGGTCAGCTAGCCTTCAGCTGCTGCTACTGGGCAGTGGCTCCCTCTCCGCTAAGTCGCCATGGTGCAGCTTTCCTCCACGTGAAACGGCAACTGCTCCCTTTGCTGCCGGTGCGCGCAGTGGACTCCATGAGCTCAGCCCCTCCCCCCTTCAGTCACGTCAACAGTTCGCAAAGGGCATCCGTGGCTCCCAAAGGCTCACATTCGTCCTTCTCCGCTCCAGCAGATGAGTTTCCAGTCTACCGTCGTTCGCAGAGCACCCTCACAGCTGACAACCCGCTGAGAGCGATACCTGTTGGTAGAGAGAGAGGGGGGCGCACAGCACCTCACGCGCATACACGTCCAGGGGTGGGGTCTTTGTAGTCGCGCACGCATGTGCATGCGTGGGGGAGAGGCGACCGCCCATCGCTCCTGTCTAATCGGCCGCAGGGGGGGGGGGGTAGGACTCCCCAAATCGAGGAATAGCTGCGATAACCCCTTTGAGAGCGCCCACACGGGGCGCGGCGGACTGGTGTTCGTATTGGGCGGTCGCACGAACATTGGCAGAGGTTCTCGTACTTCGTCATTACCGTTTCTTTTTTGACTCGATCCGTACGACAGCCATAGCTGGTTGCTTACGACGCAAGCGTGCCCGCGTCTCTCTGCGCCACTGTAAGTGTGGATGTGTTTCGGCTTGTTTGGCAGCTGCTACAGAAGTGTGCACACCAGTCCGCCCCCACAACCACCACCACGAACCCGCTGTTGCGTCTCGCTACCCGCGCACCGAAGGATACGAAACGAGGAAGCCAACGCAACAGAGAATCGGGAGAGGGAAGGCGTGCGTGTGCGCGCCTGTATAAGAGGTGCCTCGATCGCTCCTCTCATCATGCCTAATGCGCAGCCGCCGTCTCCAGCTTCACTGCACAGGTGATGGGAAGGCAAGAGGGCTTCGAGCGGCGCGAAAGGGGCACTGCGTGAGAGAGAGAAAGAGAGACAGAGACGCAGATGCGGGCACGCGCCTCGGCTCATCAGACGCCGTGCAGAGATACGAACGCTGATGCACGCAGGCAAAGCGCAGAGGGGCGGAACAGTCAAAGGCGAGAGATTCAGACAACCTCAAATGGAAGAGAAGACATGGCAAGACGGCAGAGGCGAAGTCCAATCGCTGCGAAGAGAGGGATAGGAGCCGCGAGAGGTGCGCATGCAAAGGCCTCTCAACGCCGGCCCACAGAGCAGATGCCTATGGAAGAGGGACAAGGAGCGATGCCCGTGCGGCGATGACGTATATATAAGAAGATTAGGGGGAGCGCCCCCTCCGTCTCCCTGTGTGTGCAAGGCGATAGACGTACGAGTGGGCGCACCTCAGACAGCATCCCGACTGACACGCCGAGAGGAGCTCTTTTCGAACACCTCCTCGTTGTTGTACACAGCCTTCATATGGGACCGAATGTAGAGGTGGTCCGCATCGCAGTGCTGCGTGCTCGTAATAGTCACCTCCGTGACGCAGCGCGGGCAGCTCACTTTGACCGTCTGGGTGATGGTGTACCGCGCCGAGAGTGGGTCACGGTTGCTGAGCGCAAGCTCACGATGAAGGTTGTGCTTCAGCGTTGTGTCAATGTCCTCGAAGCAGAAGATGCCCTCACCGAACACGCCGCCGACGGAGGTGGTCACGCATGTCCAGGTGTCTCGCACGAGGTCGTACGAGATGGAGCGGTCCACGCGGCCTGGCGTCACGATTGTCATGGGTGTCGAAGCCGCCACCTCCGGAACCGGATCTGGCCCTGGGAACAAGGTGGCGCTCGGGGGGAGCACCGGGACGCGCAAGGCGGCCGTCGCGGCATCCAGCAGCAATGTCGTGTCCGTCGGCGAAGGCCACACCATGGGCCAATAGTTGTTCGCGAGCGACAGGGAGATGCTGTGGCCGGCCGGGACACAGTAGCCACAGAAGTCCATCGTCACTGTCACCTGCACGGCCTGCCCCGGCTGTACCAGGGCGATGGCTCTGTCTCCCTCTGGACCGCAGTGCACGAGGTTCTTCATACCGTAGGTGAAGCGCGTCGCCGCCCCATCTGGCGCGATGTCGCAGAGCTGGGCAAACAGAAAACCCTTCGGATGATCACAGGTCAGGCTCACAGAGAAGGTCGGCTGGCCAAAGATGTCCATGGCAGCCGTCAGGGGAGCTGAGATGTAGGTGACGGCCAGGCCGTTGTCCATGCGCTGGTCACCGGCCGTCTCGCCCATCACGCCCGCACCCATCCATTCACCCGAGAGGAGTCCATGGTTCAACGGGGTGTGAACCACGACCATGTCGATCGCACTGGCGGCGCCGTCTTCAAGCACCTCTGCGAGAAGCCGGCTGGCACCGAGGCCGTAGGTGACCGTCGGCACCTCAGCGCTCACCCACCTGTCCATTGCAACCCACTTGCCAGGCGCCACCGGCTTGCTCGTGCACGGCGGCATCGAATCCTCGATGTAAGCCTGGAGCACCGGCCACCTCGCCACGTCGTTATCCTTCCGACCCTTCATCCAGTGGTCCCACCAGTCCTTGGCCGCGCGCAGGAAGTTCATCTGAGGCATTGGTGAACCGTCCTGGGGGTAAACGTGCGCCCACGGGCCGCAAATGGCCTTACGCGGCACCCTAAGCTCCTCTAGCAGGTGGAAGAGAGCGTTCGTGTACGAGTCCGCCCAACCATCGACGAGGAGCACTGGCACCTGGATGGCGCTGTAATCCTCCTGGATGGACCCGTGCTTCCAGTACCCGTCGTACCGCTGGTGCTCGGCCCAGTCGGCGGCATTCAGCGGCATCGCACTCAGCCTCTTCACCCACATCTCCTTCCAGTTATCGCCAACGAGGTCACCGTCCGGCGGGCAGGACTGAAAGCCCTGCATGATACAGCCCCACCAGAAGTTGTCGTTCAGCAAGCATCCCCCCTTCCAGTGGATGTCGTCGGTGAAGCGGTTGTGCGTAAAGCCTAAAACGATGATGGCACGCAGTGCAGGAGGACGACGAGCGGCTACTTGCAGCGAGTTAAAGCCACCCCACGACTTTCCCATCATGCCAACATCACCGGTGCACCACGGCTGCTCGCTAATCCAGTCGATTACCTCCAGCGCATCGTCCTGCTCCTGCTTTAGGTACTCATCGAGCAACAAGCCATCAGACTCACCGGCACCGCGCATGTCGACACGAACCGATACGTAGCCTTGGCCGGCGAAGAAGCCGTGCATCGGCTCATCGCGGATGCGAGTGCCATTGCGCTTGCGGTATGGGATGTACTCCAGAATGGCCGGATACTGGTGCTCCGAAGACGCGTCCTTGGGCATGAACAGCCGTGCAGCGAGGCGGATACCATCTTTGAGGGGAATGTAAATGTGCTCCACGAACCGCGTCGGATGCGGAGGATCTGTGCACACCCGGCGCATCTCGGAGAGGCGGTGCAGGTGAAATGAGATAGAGAGCGAGAGAGAGCGCAAACGGGAAGTCGCCGCGGCCGACCAACAACGTAAAAGCGGGGCGAGCGTACACAGAGCCGTCCAAACACTATGAGCCTTCTCGTGGTTCGTGAGACCGCAGGGCACAAGGATACCCGCGGCGTGCACACCCCTGCACAGAAGCGGCTCGACGACCCAAGTAAGCAACTCAATCGGCACACAAACTAGCCCGACACAAAGCTCTCCACAGCCCGATTGGTGCGTGTGTCTATGTGTGTGTGTGTGTGTGTGCCTTGCCTCACCAGCTTACACTCTCCTTCTGTACAGCAGCGGTCGCACAGTTCCCCAAAAAGTCGACGAAGGGGAGCTGAGAGCGCACGCAGACAGCGCCGAGCCGCAATCCCACAAAAATAAATCCCGCGATAGGAGAAGTGAGAGACCCCGACACGGAAGCAATGATGAGCAGTTCGGCAAAAGCAGTTCGCCGTCAAAAAAAAAGGGAGGCGATCAGAAATGTCTTGCCGCCGTCCGCGTCGAGACAAAGACAGAAGAGATCCTGAGACGGTCAGTAAAAGAGGAAGAGAAGTTGACGGAGGAGGGAGGGGCGCCTGTGAAGCGGGGAGGGCCCATCTCCATGCTTGCACGCGCTACGGGCAGCGTCACGCGAGCGTCCCGGACGGGGCCAGGCAGTGAGGCCTGACCTCTATTCGCCGCCCCTGTAGAACAGCGCATCACCTCCTACGTCTCCCCGAAGGCAGTGCAGCGTCCACTCGGTGTATCGAGTTGAGGCCGCATATGCGTGGTCAGTCATCGGCACATGTGTTTCCAGCATGAGTCGCATCACCGCGCGCGTGTCCTTCACTGAACGGTGAGAGGAGCGACGCTCCGTCGCCGCATCAGCGCAATGGTGCTCCTCGCCTTGCCAGTGGCTTCAAGGCCAGCAAAAGCAACGAGACCCGCGTCAAGCCCGGCCGCGTCGATGCTGCGTGCGTCTGGCACCCCCCTTCCTCCCTTCCACCGGCTACCAGGCCACAGCCGCCTACCTCACACGCCGACTCAAACACACTACTCCTCATCCTCCCGGTGCCGCGTCGCGATAAAGGCCCCATTCTGCGGAAAACACCGGAGGACGCGCGATGCGTTGGGGCCTATTCCCTGCCGCCGGCCGGCACGATGCACGGCGTTCGCCTCGGGCGCTCCAAGACAGATCCCGCCCGCGAGGAGCCGCAGAGGCACAGCCCTGCGGCCGTCCCCCAGGTGAGCAGCGTCTGGTGCGACCCAAAAACAAGTCGGCATTGATAAAGGCAAAGGTGTAACAGTCGGGCGGCAAAGTCACTGGCTTCACACTGAACCGCTTCGCTCTTCTGACGTCCGCTCCTCCACCGAGTCACCTCTCAGCCTGGTACGCGCCTGCTCTCGGAGACGAACTTCCCCGAGGGTGCACGCGACCACCAAGGCAGCAGTCGAGTAGTGACTCCTTGCTGGCGACGCGGTCGTCGCCATTCACGGCGGCGCTGAGCTGTTCTGCAGCGCTTCAGGACGCCTGCACGGCTATCTCCGCCGCACCCACACCACCCCGCCAACTACCGGTGCTGTCGATCCCGACGCTCACCAGAACGTCGGAGGCGTGCCGTCGCTCGCCACACAAAGGCTGGAAGACTAACGCCGCTATCGCTGTCCGCATCGTCTCCGGTCTCCCGCCCAAGCCCATCGGGCGCGCTCTTCGCCGATACGCAGGGCCGTCTCCTCATCCCTCAGCGAAAGAGCCGCCGCAAGTCCACGAAGGGAGAGACACGCACGGCAAAACCACGTCCTCTGGGCCATTCGTGCCCCACACTCGTCCAGCGCGGCTTTCCCTCGACCGTGCGCCCGAGTCCACAGGCACACAAACGCACATGCCCTTGGGGTATAGTAGTGCGGCCCATCCAGCCAGCTCTACACCGGCCGCGGTCAGAGAATCGGTCGCTGCCTGAGGTGTCCCTCCTTCGCTTCCGCCGCGCTGAAGAGCTAACAAATGAGTGAGCTCGGTGCTCTACTCGGCTCCAACATGCTTGCTGCCGCCGCTGCCTTCTGCACATCCTCATGCGCCGAGGACGGCCCTCGTTCGCGGACGGCGTTGCCCAGTGCCCTTCGGAGAGGCGCTCGCCAAGCAGACTCCCGATACGCCCTATCCGCTGCTTCTTCCCACTGCTCACCTCGCCATACAAACCCCGGCGTAAAGCAGCGCGACCCCGTGGTTCCGCTCGCCAAGTGGACTGCCAGCGCTGAGGATGCAGCGAGCATGCGTGTGCTTTGCCTGTACCGACGCCTTCTACTGCGCGAATGCCCAGCATCGCCATCTGCTCACTCATCGGTCAGCCGCTCGCACCCGCGCTCATCGCTGGGCAGGACCGCAGGCCGCACGTCTGCGAGCAGGCGGTCGCCCGCCAAAGCCCGCGGAGAGCCGTCTCGGGCCGTCTGCAGTGCTTTTGTCCACGCACGGCGGCTCGCGGAAGGCGATGCAGGACTGCGGCCCCCTTAGCACCCTCACAGCTCCGTCGCATACACGCGTGGGGCGCTTCGCTTCGCTCGCCCTTGCCCTTTCCGCCACGCGGAAAGCATTCTGAAGCCCCGCTCCACAGCCGTCGCCCAGCACCCGCCATTTTCGCGCGGTCTGCAGTATACGTGGGTCGGGGCGATCGCCCTCGTTCCTCAAGAGCCTACGATGGCCGCGCTGGGCTGCAGCGAGTCCGTCGATCGGCCCCCAACCGGGTCACCGCGAATCGCCCGTGATGCCGGACGGATGGAAGGACGTGCTGCCCCCCTCCAGCCCAGCGAGCGATACAGAGTGAACGCCCCTTTGCCTACGATGACGAGCCCCACCGGAGCCAACATGGCGTACACAAAGCGGTGTCGAGTGGACCATTGTGGATGGTGCAGTCCTCTGCTTCGCGCTCGCTTGCTCTGTAGAGTGTGTGTAGGGAAAGGGGGAGAGGGAGGAGGGGAAAAGGGAGCTGAGCTCACCTGCCGGCTGCGGGAGGAGAGGAGAAGCGCGATTCGTCATGATGCGCCGCGGTGTGGTACGCGCTCATCGAAAGGCAGCGGCACACGCAACTTGGTGTGCGCACGTACGCCGGGATACAAAGAGAGAGAGGAGGAGGAGGAAGGGAGGGAGGGATGGGCGCACTCGAAGAAGTCGCGGCGCATACCCCTTTTTTTCCCCTCTTGGGAGGATTACATGTGAGATCGACGCATTGGGATGAGAATTGGCGCGCTTTCAAGATAGCGATGAAGAGACGCGGCCCACGAGGAATGGAAGACTCCTTCGAGGAGGAGGAGGCACGAGCGACCAGAGGGGTGATGTGCACTGCCTCGTGAATATGAGCCCAAAGAGGAGAGTGTGGGGGGAGTGAGAGACAGGGGGAGAGAGGGTGTGGGAAGCCGAGGGGACGAGGTGGATAGTCGACAAGAAAGGACGTATGCAAACGTGAGGTTAGATGTCGTATAGAAAGAAGGTCGGCGCATTGGTGCGTGCGTGTGCGCACGTCTGGGGTATGCAATAGGGGAGTGAGCGGCTTGCACCGCGGAAAGGTCAGCAGAAAGAATCGATAAGAGGGGCAAAGGGGGCCTCGGTGGGGGAGGAGAGGACGCTGCAAGGATCTGATGAGCTGCACGCGATGTGCCAATGTAGGGTAAGTTGGTGTGAGGGCGTGCGTGAGTGAAAGTCAAGACTTGCAGAAACGTACACGCAGGCGCGGCCACGGGCAAAGGGGGGGTAAAGAGCGGGTCGTTGGGCTACGAAAGGCATGTGATGCGGAGGGAAGGGCGTGCCCGTGAAGAAGTGCTCCGTGAGCAAGGGAGGAAGCGAGTGCGTGAGGCGGCAGCAGCCCAGAGCACGAGCACGCGCGTGCGCTCTTCCTGTGCCCGGCGTCTCGTCATGCGCACGCAGATGAAGCTGGACACCTCCCTCAAGGAAGACATCGCTTTTCTCTCTATCCATTACCTTGTCAGAGCGCTTCAGGCGCTCATGCATTCATTAGGACACCGTGAGGGGCACCTCACCTCACCCCTCACCCTCTCTCCCCCTCCTTGCTCGTATCACCCCGTGCCAGCGCCACGACCTTTGAACGGTGCCGGCACACCGCATGCAGTTGGGCAGAAGAATGTGGTGCTGGGATAAGGGAAGCGCCATTCGCCTCCGAAGCCGACACTCACAGAAAAGCGCCCCGCATCGACCAGCGAGCCGGCTGGATGTCGCCACCCAACGACGCTTCCGCCGCCAAAAGTGGGTGAGAGTCGGCGCGCATGTCAGCTGACGATACCTAGATTCTTCAAGATCCGCGCCAGCACAGCCTTCTCCTCTACCACGCGGTAATCGTGCAGCTTCACAAACATGCTTGCGTGCCCCTTGACTGCCTTCCGCAGCTCCATGGTGTAGCGAATGGAGTTGCGCATAGCCACAACCGCCGTGACAGACCGGCCGTCCTCCTGCACGTCGACGGTGCGCGCATGATGTTCGTTGAGAGAGCTGACGACGCTGCCAATGTAGGCGGGCTCGGGGAGATGCACCTCCAGCTCCATCATTGGCTCCAGCAGCGCCAAGTCGGCCTTTCGCGTCGCTTTGAGCACGCCCAGCAGTGCTGCGCGGGCGACTTGGGTCAGCGACTTCTCCTGCAGCTGCGAGCCAGCCGTCTTGCGGAAGTAGGTCAGCACCACCTCCACGCCGTGCATCGGCAACCCTGCCAGAGGGCCCATCCGCATGCACGCATGCACAGCGGAGTGGAAGGAGGCTGCAATGATGCGAAGCTCCTCTTTGGCGTTGCGCACGTCAGCCATGCGAGCCCCACTCGAGAAGCCGCCGCCCTGCTGCTGCCTCCCAACGCTGAGGAACTCTTCTTCAAAGGCGCTATCGATGCGGAAGCGGCACTGATCCATAGCGCTGCACTCCTCGCCATTCTGCAGCAGCGGCCGCAGCTCGAGTGAGCACTCCGCGTAAGGTAGGTCGTTCAGTAGGCACAAGTGCCTTTCCAGTGACTGGGGCGCTCGAATCGTCTCCCGATACTCGACGATCGTGCGCAGCAGCCGACACTTCACCTGGTACTCGTTCGCGAGCCGCGAGAGAATGATTTCCAAGTGCAGCTCCCCCATCCCACTAACCACCACCGTCCCCTGCTCGCTCTCAGTGACACGCAGGCTGGGGTCCTCCCTGGAGAGCTCGGTCAGGGCGCCCTTCAGCAACTCCACCTGATTGTGTGTGGCAGCCTCGATGGAGAAAGAGATGACGGCTGGCGGGGCACTGATGCCCTCCAGCGTGTGCACCTCCTCCTTCACGTCTCCAGGCCTTACGTGCTGCTTGGCCTGCAGGAGGTGCTGCGACGGCTGACTGAAGAGTGTGTCGCCGGTGTATGTGTCGGCCAAGAAAGCCGCGCCGATCTGGCCAGCCTCCAAGTGCGGCACCTCCACCGGCAGGTTTGCGTGCATCACATAGAGCTTCTCGATCAACTCTGACTTCAGCCGGGTGTTGTTATTGAGGCGCATGCGAGGGCTAATCCGGCCACTGTACACACGCATGAATACAAGAGGGAGGCGCTGCCCCTTGCCTGGGTGCATCATATGCGTGACCTTGAAGGCGAGGGCCACGGTCGGCACTGTCGGCGAGGACGAAGCAGGCGGAAGGGGCACCGGTGTGCCGTGTTTCGTGAAGCCGGTCAGTTGCCGATCACAGGGCGAGGGCAGGTAGTACGTCACAGCGTCCAGGAGCGGCTGCACGCCTAGATCGCGACGAGAGGCGCCACAGAGCACCGGGATTAGTGGCGGCCTACCGCGTGGCGGGTGCAACACCGACCGGCGCACGGCGGCGCGCAGCGCCTCAGTGGAAAGCCGCCGCTCCGCCTCAGCCTCGTCGCCGTCTGTGGCGTCCAATTGCTCGATGAACGCCTCCGACAGCGCATCGTCGAAAGCGGTGAGCTGAGTCACGAGGTCGTGGCGCGCCTTGCGCAAGGAGCGAGCTACGTGCGCCAGCTCGTGATTTGTGGTGCTGCGACTGTCATCCGTGGACAGCGACGCGTCGCTGATACGGCTGAGGTCAGTTCGCCGCACCTCGCGCCCGTGGGTACCGTCGAAGCGGCACGCCACCTGCTCTACGAGGTCGACCACGCCAGCGAAGCTGCCGTCCTCGGCGTGTAGGGGAATCTGCAGCAGCAGCGGTTCCAATTGAAGCTTGGTGCGAATCGAATCCACCGACAGGGCAAAGTCGGCGTTGTACTTGTCCATCTTATTCAGGAAGGCAAGCAGCGGTGCGCCATACTTGCGACTCTGCTGCAGCACCATATAGCTCTGCGCCTGCACACCGGCAGACGCATCAAAGAGCGCCACAACACCGTCAACAACTCGCATCGCCCGCTCCACCTCGACGGTGAAGTCGGCGTGACCGGGGGTGTCGATGAGGTTAATGCCGTGATCTCGCCACCGCAGGGAGACTGCGGCGGACTGAATGGTGATGCCACGGTCCGCCTCCTCCTTCATGAAGTCCGTTGTCGTCGTGCCGCTGTCCACGTCGCCGACGCGCTTCGTGGCACCGGCGCAGAATAGCATCCGCTCCGTCGTGGTTGTTTTCCCAGCGTCGATGTGCGCCACAATGCCAATGTTGCGCACCTTTCGCACTGCCTCATCTGCCTCACGCTCGCCTCCCCCGCCGGCGAAACGGCCTGAGCAACGAGAAAGGGCGGGGGAGGCGAGTAACGGAAGACTTGTGTGCAGGGGCCCATAGGCGCGAGTGCTCGGCAGCTGGCCAGCGCCACAGACCCGCCCACACCAGGTCCACCGCACAGGACGCGGGAGCCACCGGTGCAGCATGAGCGGCTATGCGGCCGGGTGGTGCTGCGAGCGGCGGCGGCGGCGTCAGTCTGCCCTTTGGCTTGGCGCCCTCTCCTTTTTCTTCGGGAGTTATGTGAGACGGGGCGCGTGCCCATGCGCCCCCGTCCCCCTTCAAGAGGTCGCAGGGGGGGGTACGAAAGTACAGGCGGCTCCGTTAGGCGAGCGCCGCGAAGACCGCTTCATGCTCGAGGCGGCGCACACTTCACAGCCCCAGGTCGGCGAGGATAGGAGTGCAGCTCGCCAAGCACGTTGGCAATGAAGAAAATTGTGAAGCACTGAGAAGAGAAGCGGGATGGCGAAAGGGTACGAGTGGTATTGGAAAGGCATGTGTGCATCCAGGGAGAGGAAAGCTGCCCTTCAAGCGCGCCCGGTCCGTACGCTAACAGCAGAGTAGCGCGAAATAAAGCCTTTCGAGCGACCGCGAAGCAGCCAGCCCCAGGCGCAAGTGCACCCCCTTCACGCGAACAGCCCACACAAAACACATTAGGGCCAACCGCAACAACACTCAAAGAAAGTCGCTGCAGCTCTCCGCCATGCTGCTGCGCCCATCTTGGTCACAGGACACGCACGCAGGCGCTTCACTACTGCTTTAGTTTCTGTCTGCACTCTCCCGTTACTTTCTTAGGCCATAACGGCGCGCACACACGCAGACGCACAACATGAGAAGCATGCGCGATTACAAAGGGGGAAGTCGTTCAGAGCACCACAAAGGTACGCGGGCACAGAGAGGGCTGCTGTGCGTATGTGGGCAAGAGAGGCTGAATCAAAGGAGCCCAGCAGCTCGTCCCCGTACGCACATGCAATGGCAAGCGCAGGCACAACGCGTTTGACGATTATATCTTCCTTCGTAACAAAGACCTTCGCACCTCTGTGCAAAGCACCGGCGCACGCAAAAAAAAAAGGAAGGAGAAAGGAGGAGAGACAGCGAGCTAGACGGCCTGGGGGAGGGAGGAGGGGGAAGAAGGAAGAGGGAAGGGCTGGTAAAAATCTTTGAAGAGTGCAGTGCGCCACACATCGACCGAGAGAGACAGAAAGAGGTTAATGAGACGAAGCGGAGCCGAGCACAGGTTAAAGCGATGCCCGTAAGGACAGCATGACGTGATGAGAGAGGGAGAGGCTGAAGAAGGAGAGGGACAGAAAAATGCATGCATCTACGCATGCAGACACCAATTCACACCTTCCATGGCGAGATACCCTGCGCAGACGGCCCCGATGAGTCGTGCGCTCCCCCCTCCCCTTTTTTGTTCGGGCATGGAGTTGGAACGCCAACGAGCACGTGGAGGAGGAAGAGCGAGAAAGAGTGGGGAGGAGGGGATAAGAGTGGGGGCGTTCTGTGTATGCAACTGCGCTGCGCAATGCAAGACTATATCGAAAAGATTGAGGAGCGGATGGCGCCGGGGGAGGGAGGAACAGCTGTGTTTCTGTTCGCTTGGGCCGTTCGACCCTCCGCGTGCCCGCATAAGTATGTCGAAAAGAAGGGCTGCCACAAGGGTGCCTTTTCTCCTCACAGACATGGATGGAGGGCTTTAGAGGAGTCCGCACTCAATGACCACGCCTGCCGTTGTCGTTGAGTCGATGTATAAATGTAAGTGTGCGTGCTCTTCACTGGCTTCGCGGGAGGGAGGGCAACGACGAGGAGAGCGGCGAAAAGAAGCAGCGCCTCGCTGTCCCATGCGTGCACGGCTGCGATCCGCATACGGCTCTCTGTGGGAACACCACGGGTCTCCACCTACCGCGACCCCCTTCTTCATTCGCCTCGTGCGACCGCTATGCACGTGCGCACAACCCCTCCCTGTACGCGCAGAGGTGAAACAGCAGAAGAGGCAGAGGAAAAGGGAAGCTTTGAGGGTAAGCCGAGGAGGGAAAGCTCGGCAGACGCAGAGGGCGCCCGCTGCACCACTCTTTTTTCTTCGCGGAATGGGTTCGGCTCGCTCACAACCGTTTATCGTCCTTCGCTGCCGCGCGTGTGCCTGATACCCGTCGTGTGAAATGTGTGTGTGTGTGCGCCTCGCTTGGCCATCGCCGGGACTTCTTGCGCCTCGCTCTTGCTCCCCTCGCGCTTCCATGTGCAGTTCGGCACGTGTACGCCTCTTCACGGTGACATTCGCCGCAGCACCCCCGGCCTGTCGCAGGCCCAACCGCTCCGCGGTGCGAAGCAGTCGTGCTTACACCGCGCATCCAGGCGCCGAGTCGGCCCATCTCAGCACATCCGCCTCGACCGTTACTCGCTCGGCCCCTCCCGCTGCGAGCATCACCGCCCCACAGCCGCTCCAGCGATGCCAGGCGCCACCTGCCGCACCTCTCGCGGCCCGGCTCAGGCTCCCCACCAGTGGGCAGTGAGGGCCGCGCAAGGCATCTTCGAGTCACGCTGGCACGCTGCCTATCACGTGGATGGCGCGAGCACGCCTACGGTCGCAGGTCGCTCCGAGGCGACGCCATCCGCAAAGCTACATACACGCGGACTCGGATACGCCGTAGGTGCGTCACCCCGCTCCCAACAGAAGCGCATCAGCATCAGCAAAGGCCGCAGGGAGGGCTGCGCGGGCTACCCGCACAGAGTGGGGCACGGCACACACACACACAAGCCGAGACGCTGCCCCGCCAAGAGGGGTGTCCCCACCACCACCGCCAACAGTCAACAGCCGTTCATCACGGAGCGCCGCAATTAGGCGACGAAAGTAGGAAAAAAACGAGGGCGTTGAAGGATGCGCGTACAGCTGTGTGAGGTGCCGGGAGAGAACGTCGGCTGCAAATAGAGCTGCGAGATGAAGGGCTGACAACACAAAAAATGCTGACGGCGACGGCCACCCAGCACCACCTGGTCAGTGGCAACATGGTAAATTAACCGCCAAAGAGAAGAGTGGGGCCACTGGGAAGCGGCAGGTTGTCATGCCCTCCGTACGGGTGAGCGCAACCGTGCGTATGGGGTGGAGGGGGAACGGGGGAGTGAAGTCCCCGTAGAGGGAAGACTGGAGAGAAAGAGAGAGAAGAGCGAAGGAAGGGGGGAGTATGCGTACTGCCCTGAACCCGCCGCCGTGGAGGCGCCAGTCCGTGTGGATGTGTGTGAGTCTCCCACTCCATCGCTTCTCTCCCTCTTCCTCTGCACGGCCCACAGAGCCCCTCCTCCTGCAGGCGCCCACAACCGTTGGCACCCTTCCCCTCCCCACACACACACACATCACTGCTTCTCTTTCAATTGCTCCATCTCGATCTCCCTAATCTTGTCGACGCGGCCGCCGTGGCGCCCCTCTCTCGACACCTCTGTCGTGAGGAAGGTTGTGATAATATCGCGGACAACCTCCAATCCACTGGTGCGTACCCCTACGCACAAAACGTTAGCGTCGTTGTGCTCGCGACTCAACTGCGCTGTCACATGGTCGTGACAAAGCGCCGCGCGAACACCTCTATACTTGTTGGCCGCAATCGACATCCCTATGCCGGTCCCGCAGAGTAGGATGCCGATATCAGCCTCGCCCTTCAAGATGGCCTCGCATACCTGCGCGGCGTAGTCGGGGTAGTCGACGGACGCTGCGGAAGAGGGGCCCATGTACAGTACCTTCGACGCCACTCCAGTGGCGGCCACCATTTCAAGGATCTCCTGATGAGCTCCGAAGGCAGCATGATCGCAGCCCAGAGCAACACGCTTTGACATGATTCGACGCGAGGGAGCCAGGGGAGGGGGAGAGAGAGGAAGGGTAGAGTGAGGTGTGGGAGAGCTTCGGGGGGATAGGAGGCAAGAAAGGAGGTGAAGCCGTGGCACTCCGCTGATGGTGTACGCGTGTCCGTCGGCGTGGGCGTGGGCGTGGGTGACAGAGAAGGACAACGGAAAGGGCGAAAGCGGCGTGGAGCAGAACGGGGTGCACTACCGAGGCGACTACGCTCTCGAAGCTGACGCAGGAGAGTGAGTGGCGGAGAGGCGAAAGGGGCCCGAGCACAGAGGAAATCAAACACGCATGTGTGTAGGAGCGATAAGACAAAAAAATGTGAAAGGCACGTCATACGCATGAGCAGAATCGGTGCACGGCCGGGAGGAAGGGCAGATGGGTAAGAAGCGACAAGCAGTGTTCGAGAGAGAGGAACAAGAAGGATGCAGAAGGAGGAGAGGCGTCAAGGGACGGCATGAAGTAAGACCGTCACCTTCACACTCGGAGCGCCGCTAAACGGCATCCTCGCTCGAGAGGCCCCGCGAGCGAGAGAGGCTTTGTCATGAAGAACGGGTGCGAGCATGCGGGCACGAGCATACACCCTTGGCACAGGTGCGCCTACGTGTTGGTATGCGGCGGAGGATTCACGCTTCGCACCACTTGAAACTTTACGAAAACAAAAAGGAAACGGCACTCTCGTGCCGGCGCACTCTTCGAAAGAGGCGGCCATCCGTCCATGCCCCTCGAGGCACCACGAAGGCGCGGGGGAAGGCGGCCCACAAGGCGGCATATCCAGAGCGCCTCTCTTTTCCGTCCTGCCCCACCCTTCTCTCGCTCTCTTCTGCCCGTTTCCCGTCTGCTACTGCTCCTGGGGCGGTGTAGTGAAGCTGCGAAGGTAAGGGAGTGTTTCTGTCTCGTGCGGCACACACACACAGAGACCAGGTGCATCCCCCTCCGTCCGCCCCCTCCTTTCCTCTACCCCTGCCTCGGTCGCCCCTCCCCCCCTCAGCCCCTTTCTTCCTTCCCTTTAGCGCTTTCGCTCCGCCTTTTCGCCTCACGCCTGTGAGGGCGTCAGCTGGCACCGTATACGTCAGAGTGGGGTGGAGTGGACATGCAGAGGAGGAGGGGGGCGAGGATGGAGACGTCGCGGGCGCTTCCTTGACACAATGCATACGTACATCCACAAGCACTTGGCCACACAGACGTGGAAAGGGGGGAGGCTGACCTCACAGCTCCTTTTTTGTTTTCCATCGACGGTTCCACGAAGCATTTGCAGCAGGGCCCCAAATAAATAAAGAAGACGCACACGCACAGCAGCACGTCATGTAATCTGTGTCACCCCCTCCCCCCCACCCCCACCCCCTCTGTCTGTTTGAGCGTGCCGTCCTATCACGCCTGCTCTTCGGCCTGACTACCAGAACGAATGACGCCAGCGGAGACGAAGAAGGAAACGAGAGGGGATCCATGAGCGGCAAGCAGGCCCGTTGCCTTCTGGATGCGCATCTACTGTTCTCTCGAACGTTAGCGGTAAGTAAGCGCCACACCACACAGCCGACCTTTGTTCCGCTGGGCACTGGACCTCCCTCAACTCCTCATCGCATGCCTCTCGCTGTTCCTCCCCCCGTGCCCTCCGCCGCTAACACTGCGAGAAGCGCGGCATGAAGAAGTCTGGCAGAATGCGCATCAGGAACAGCGCCATCGTCTTGTACTCGCCGAATGCGACTTCGGTGCTGAAATACACCGTCTCGACGTACCGCTGGCACGAGGCGTAGTAGCCGACCCACAGGCACAGCAGGCGGAAGAAGCTGCGATAGAAGCAGCCGCCAAATTCGCGCTGGTACACACTCCCCTCGTGCGGGGGATCGCAGGAGCCGTAGGCCATGAAGGAGGGGCAGCGCCTTGGTAGCTCATCGGGAGCAAGCCCCCCTTTTGTCGTGGAGCGGCCCTCGTCCGCTGAGCTCGCGAAGGAGTCTGTGATGGAGGGCGCCGTCTTGTCGAGCTTCGAGCGCTCCTTCCTGGCCTCCTGGGCCTTTGTGGTGTCGCGCCCGCTGCACGTGCAAATTCCTAGGTCCCCGGCCAAGGGCATCGGCGCCTGGCAACGCCTCGCCTCCCGCTCCCTTGCCCGGGCTGCGCGCTCCTCCGCCAACCACACACGGTGTCCATGCTGCGCAAAGGACCTCATGTTCGCCAATACGTCGCGAATGTTCGCCTCTGCCGCAGCAGCGCTCTCCCTCGACCTCTCCGTAGCTGCCACACGCAAAAACACCAGCAGCACCGTTGTCACGACGGAGAGGCGGCTGTTGTCCTCCATGGACTCGATGTTAAGCCCACAGAGGGCGCTGAAGATAAGTTTGTGCGGCTCGCCGAGCAGGAGTTGAGCGAGCGGGGCCAACTCCTCCAGCCGCGCCGCGTCTTCGGCGGTCTCTACGGTGGGATGCAGATGCTCCGTCGAAGACTGCGGCGATTGCGGGGTGCTCAAGATTCCCTGCGTCTGTGATGAGAGCGACTCCGAACGGGACGCCGGCGGCGGCGCCTTCGTGCCACCCTCGTCACGACGGCCAAAGAGTGCCGCACGCAAGCGAGGCGGCGGCCCCACCATGGGCAGCGGGCAGTCCCTGCGTAGCAGTGCCAGATCACTCTCGTCACACATCAAGCCTGGGAATGGGCGGTGCTCAGGGGCCTGTCGGTGCGGCGTGCGTGCAAGCAAGCACACCAGCTCTCTCAACAGCTCCTCCCTTCGCGGTCCTTGGGCTGGCGCCAGGCTGATCTCGCATGTGTACTGTCGCGAAACGCGAATCACGTATGAGATGCGGACAGCGTCGCCGGAGATGATATCACTTGTGCGACCGATGCCGGGCAGCGTCGGTGGCAGCCGCACATCGTCCACCGAGTCGTTCACCGGCTTCGAGAGGTAGTTGCCGGTGGAGCGTAGCCCCGGTGTGAGAGAAAGCAGCAGCGCACGCAGCAGGTGATGCGTGTCGACACCGAAGGTGAAGAGGCGGCGCAGCAGCACGCTACCAAACGGCTCGTGCTCCCCTCGCTCCAGGGGTGGCCGCTTCAAGATCTCCTCGACCTCCTCATGCGCGGCAGAGAGAATGACGGGGTTCTGCCGGTTCGCGTTGCTCACCGCCTCGTTCAGGTGTGACAAATCCCGATCCCCAACCACATAGGCGCACAAAGTGCGCAGGTTACCGGCATGGTAGCGGAGCAGCTCACCGAGGACTTGAAGCATGTTCGACAGCAGCCGCGCCGGCGTCATGGACCCGCTCAGTCCCGGAATGCGTGTGCCATTGTAGATGCGCTCGAGAACGCTCGTAAGCAGCAACTGGCCAAGCTTTGTCTGCGGGCAGTCCGGGTCGTCGCGGTAGGCTTCACGGAACAGAAAAGTGCGCAGGTAGGAGTCCAGTGTCTGGTACAAGCTTACGCGGACACAGCTGTCTTCTTGATCACGGTGCACGACACAGGCGATGGCCTCCGCATTTCTCCGCGCGCTGGCCACGACGTCGGGATCCTTGACGACCAACTCCTGCTCTCGACGGTCTTGCGCGTTCCAGTACTCGTAAAGGCCGCGCAGCAACTCCATCTTGCGCATCGTGTCGGGACCATGCTGGTGGTTCTCCGCCTCCTCCTCGGCCATCTGATTGGGGTCGCGCAGGTACACGATGGCGAGGTCGCCGAGAAGCTTGAGGAGTGGAACAAGACGCCACGTCGCCGGGTAGCGCAGCGAGCCGTCGGCAAGCGTGGCCGGCTCCTCATGGTCCGAAAGGGCAGGTGACGGCAAGTAGCGCGGCAAGGCCCGCAACTTGTCGGGCAAGTTCACGTGCGGCGGTACATCCACGAACGCTGGCAGCGACGGGTCCAGGCCAAAGGCGACCTCCAGCATCGGCACAGACCGAGGCACCCACCGGCAGTCCCGCAGTGCCTTCCACGAGTCGCTGAAGTAGAAAGTCGAGAGGAACATGTTCAGCAGGTACAGCACTTCGCTCTGTGACTCGACGATGCGCTGCGTGTCGACGGGGTCCAGAAAAGCGAGATCGTCCACGCGTGGCAGCGGCTCAAACAGCTCCGCCGAGAGTCGCTCATTAGCCGCGTAAAACTCCTCCAGTGTCGGCGGCCGCGGCGTAGGCGCGACCGTGCGACGCACAGTCAAGCAAACGAGTGCGTGGCGGTTGTCGTCCCTCTCTGGAATCAAGGAAGGGTCACGTAGACGCCAGCGCTGCCGCGTGTCGGCCGCCCCCACCCACCAGTGAATGTCCATGATGGACTTGAAGCTATGATCCATGTCGTCCTCCTCGATCATCTCGCGGTCCAGCATCCACTGCAACAACCTCGACTGGTCCTCGGCTTCGAACTGGTTGGTAGCGATGCGGTTCAGAAACGCTATCTGATCGGGCCCCTCAAGAGGTCCCCGAGGGCGCCCCACCTGGATGGCGGGCTGCGCCGGCACACTACCGCTGTCGCCGCCGACTCCCCTTTCAGGGCCGCCCTGCTCCGGAGGAGTGGACACCAGCAGCGGCAACGACAGCGCCGCACCGGGTGCGGCACGGTTCACGCCGAGCGCCGCGCTTGCTGCGCCACTGCGTACCGTGGTGCGGATGTACTCGATGTACTCCGACAGCGCCGCCGTCTCGTTAACAGGGGGCAGAGGGGCAGCGGAAGGGTTGGTCGACGCAGTGGACGCGGAGGGCTGCTGCAGCGGCGGTGTTGGTCGCCGCACGGAGTTCATGGACTGCACGGGCGCTCGAGGCGCTTGCCCCTGGGACTGCCGTAGTCCCAGCAAGCGCTCGATTCCGGCAAAGAGAGTGGGGAGGGAAGAACCGTCGACGAGGAGGTCTGCCGTGCCGTCACTTCCGCCAGACGCACCGCTCCCCTCTGGCTCCTCATTGTCTGTCCACTGGCCATCCTCCTCCTCACCCTCCCAGTTGGTGCCCTCGTCGCCGAGGAGCACCACGCTGGAACGGCTGCCAGCACGAATCGCGTTGGCGGCTCTCTGCACGTCCCTTGCAATCAAAGTAGTCTCTGTGGGTAGCATCATCATGGAGCGTCCGCCCTGCTGTATGCGCAGCCCATTTGGTCGCAGCTCGCACAGACTAATGAGTGTCGACACGAGCCCCTCCTCACCAACCAACCACAGCACGTTACTGTCCACCACCCGCTGCACCTGCCGCAGCACCGCCACCGTTTCCGGGTAGTGTAGCCGGCGGGCCACGATCGGGTTCTGGCCTTGGGCAAGGCCGGGCAAAATAAGTAGTGCGAGAAAGCGGCAGAAGGCAGCTAACGCCATCGGCGAGGCACGCCGCAAAGCGCGGATGAGCGAGGGGTTTTTGCTGATCTCCAGCACTGGGCCAACGCAGGCGAGAATGTGCTCCAGCAGGCCCGTCGCGGTAGCCCACAGGGAGCTGTCTTCAAGAAACTCAATGAGTCTATAGAACACTCCCGGGTAGCGGTCGTAGATCACCCAACCGAGGTCGTTTTGATCTGCCACCAGGTCGGTCAGCTGAAGCATCACCTCTGCGTAAATACTGATGATAAGCTCAAGGGTGCGCTGCCGCCGTCCTCGCTCGAGGGCGGTCATGCGGTGCGACGCGCGCTCTAGCGAGAAGCGCAAGGGGTTGAACGGATCGCAGAGGATGAGGCAGTAGATGTCCAATCCGCCACTCGCCAGAAATTCGCATGCGAAGCGCGTCTCATCTTTCTTCTCCAGAATATCACCAGTGCTGCTGAGCCTCTTCGACAGGTCGCTGTACTGACCTTCGAGCCACAGCTTCCACATGAGCGAGATGGACGCCTGCGCCGACGTGTCCGAGACGAGCCTACTGGTCTGCGGCACGGTATGGTAAGCATACGTAGGCATGCGGCGCGGCGGCAGCGGCTCTCGCCCACTGGTTACAAGACTACGCAAGGGCATAGCCTTGCCACGTTCCTCTCTACCCACCATCTCCGTTTCGGGGCTCGGCGGGGGGGCCTGGATATGGCTCCGGGTCGGTGAATCCGTGTGTATCTGCGTTTACTAAACAGAGAGGGAGAGGGTGGAGCTACTCTGGTCAGTAGCCGCACAGAAGAGATTGCTTCAAAGGAAGAGCAACTGAAACTACGGCAGTAGCCTGACCGTTCGGAGACGTCCCCGCACAGGCAGTACTCACAGAAAGGGAAAGCTGCCGAACTTGAAGGCGGAAAAAGCGAGCCGGCACAGAGAGTGTGGTGGTGTAGCCGTGGCACGAAGGCGAAAGGGGGAGTGCCCACAACTCCGCCACGATGGTAAGCGAAAAATGGCCGTTTTGCGTACGCCGACGGTCACCGTGGAAACTCCCCGCTGATGCGTGCACCCACAGTTCCGTTTCACGGGCACTACCCCTCTGATTGCTTGCCCCCGCCCTGCTTCGTTCGTCGACGCTCGTCTCCCCTTCCTTTTTTTACTACAGCTCCCTCCGCCCTCTTCGCAACAAAAGTCAGCCACGCACCGACTCCTGTGGGCCGAGCCGAATGCGGCTGAGGGGGAGTGCGGGGGCGGGGGGGGGGGCACAGAAAGCACACGAACAGATGGAAGCGTGCAGACAAGCCGTGCACTACTGGTACCTGTGTGAGTGAGCGAATGGGTGAGCGGATGTGTGAGCGGCAGCGTCGCGATCGCCCACCGGGCGCGTTGGTAGAGAGAAGCCACAAGAAGGGAAGCAGAGGCGAGGATGCTGCATTTGTTTGGGAGAAAAAAAAGGAAAGGCCTGCACCATGGGGAAGTGCAGTGAGCCACAGTAGTGGTAGAGATGCGTGATGTCTGCATCGGTAGCCCCGTCGTCTGGAGATGATGACCCGGCGACGTAATCGCTCCGCCGCAGTAGCATCCCGCTGCAAAGGCGCCTCGAAACGAATGGCACCGCATTGCAAGAGAGGGAAGCTACGAGAAACTTAGGGAAGGAGGAGGAAGCGGGGAGTCGCCTCTGTATGTGAGGGATCACAGCACTCAAGTCGTATGCCCAGCAGCAGCCTCTGTCTCGATGCTCTCAAACGCACAAACGCACGCGAAGATGCCGGCGCGTCCAGCAGAGGCCGACCGTGCAGCACCCCATTTCTCTTTGCTAAGCCTCCTCAGCACGAGTACACACACACGAATGCCCCTCCCCGTCCCCCTTGGCGTGCAGACGGCGCAAATCCATGTCAACACTACACATCACTGCGTGAATCTAAGACGGCCACAACTCACGCGTGGCGTTCAGTTTGCGGTGGAGTTGCGCTGTATGATCAGGTCGGCACTTCTCACGTGTGTGTGTGTGTAGGAGGGGAGGGGGAGGGGGGCAGCGAAGACAGGGAGAAAAAAGAGAGGGAAGGGAATAAAACATGAAACGAGACGGTATAGCACACACGCACACACATACACATACAGAGGGGTCACGCTCTCCACAGAACGCAGGAAACAAAAAATTTCTCTGTGCGTTTTGCGTTTGTTCGCATCTGTGTTTATGTGCCAAACAAGAACAACTCTAACACACCCGTCACAGGGCTGTACCGTACAGAGGAGCGAGACGAGGTGGTGCCATCTATACCCCCACCCCCGCTACCTCACGGTTCCCTGCACCCTCCACGCTCACGAGCATACCCATACATGCAGCTTCCCCAACCCCACTTACAAAACGAGCACGATACAGAAAGCGCGCATACCTCTCCTCCCCTCTACTCCCTTCCTCCTGAATTCTTCATGCTGCGACGCGTCATCGTCATTTCACCCCTGAAACTCTAAGCTCCATCATGTACACAGAGGTGTGCGCACACATGTGTGCCGCCCGCCGTCAAAGAAGGTCGGCAGGTGCGCAAGATGGTGCGCGCATAAGCGAGTAGGCGGGGCCGAGAGAGAGAGATGCGGTTTATCCACGAAGGTGAAAAGAGGAAATACAAAACATCACACTGAACCAAGACGTACAGAGGGGAAGTGAAGCGAAGACGAGACACAAAAAAAAAAAACGTTGCGCCCATACTCCCCGGCCCCTATACATAAATATATATATGTGTGTGCGGGTCAGACAGACACATCTCCATGTGAGGACAGGCTCGCAAAGACGTAACCCAGAAGCTGCGAAAGCTGCAGGAAAGAGAAGGGGTGCAGTTATCACAAGAGGGGATGGAGGCGGGGTGGGGCGGGAGGAAGGGGGGCCTATGTGGATGAGGGGAGGAGGACGTCAAGTAACAGAAGACAAACACAGAGAGAGAGAGGCGAATCAACAGGCGGAAAAGCTCTAATACAGAAAGGACAACGAAAAAGAGGGACGAAGAAGTAATAGAACAGTGACACACTTTAGAAACCGCATCGTCATGGGTGGAGCTCGCCAGCCTACACACATGCACAGCCGCATGAGCATCCTCTTTCGTACGCGCTCCCTCCCTCGCATCGAGCTACCTTTACAATCCCCAAACGGGAAGGCAACGCGCGCGCCAGCCACAAGTGAGACGCACCATCGGCATCGGGCGAAGTCACATGACCGGTCGCCTTTTCCAGCTTGAAGAGGAAGGGGGAGAGAGAGGGGGGGTCAGCCAGGAGGGCGGAGGAAGAATGCGGTGAGAGGGAGGAGAGACACAGCAATAATGGCAAGGACTACCGCACTTACACGCACAGACACACAGATACACCCCCCACAAAGTTCAAGTAAAGAAAGCAACAGAGAGAGAAAGCCGATCTCTATGCCTCTCTTCTCCGTCTGGACCGCCCCTGCCTTCCTCGGGAAGGTGTATACCGGGAGAGGGGGAGAGGGAAAGAGAGAGGGAGAGGTCACGTGCACCAGCTTACGTGCAGTCAGAAGATGGCAGCGTCGTGGAGTCGTTCGAAAGGCGACAGAAAGCAGACGCTGTTCGAGGTGTGACTGAGGGAAGACGCAGAGGGCGTGAGACACGACCTGCACGGGACAACATTTCTGCAGTTTGCATTGCTTTCCCCCTTCCTCTTTCGCATCCCTGGAGCTGAAACACACACATTCTCTCTCTCGATGTCTCCGCTCCTCCGTCCATCTGTCACGCGCCGCTTTCATCCACTTCCCTCTCTATGGGGCACACCCATTGTACACCGCGCCATCAGCCCTCTCACACTTCGACTCCTCTCAACGCGAAGGAGGCCGGCACGGGTACCCAAAGGGAGAGCAACACACAAAAGAGAGATGCGCGCGGTAAGACGGAGAGAAGGCCAATTGCAAGCAAGCGAGAAAAACGGTGCAGCTCGCATCGTCCGGCTCCTGCAGTACACCAGCCTACACAACCCCCACCCCCCACCCTACCCCTTTCTCTCCCTCTCCCCCTTGCTCTCGAGCTATGCGCGATGAGAGGGCTGATCATGTCTCCTATCGATACCCCCGCGGCACTACCACACAAGGGGGGCGGAGAAACACGTGCGCCGGCTCGTCCACTGCACTCCTCAGCAGCCTATCGCGGAAGACAGCGAAAAAAGAAACGCGAGTGTCGCACCTGTGACAAGAACCGAGAGCGCGAAAAAAAAAAGAGGACAGAGAAAGCTAGAGGGGAGGAGGAAGGGTAAGGTGGAAAGCGCGGCAGAGGCCTCCAGAGGGAGAAAGCGAAAAAAAAATGCTCGAACGCAGAGGCACTGCTTTACACCGCACACACACACACAGACACAAATACGCACGCGCAGTGAAGCTATAAAAACAAAAAGCCACGCACGTGAAGAGTCACAGCATGCAAGCGCGAAGCACAGGAGTCGGAGAAGAGGAGAAAAAACAGGACGGCAGTGCGGCAATGAGACGTCTGAGATTGACACCACAGCGGGCCGGTGGCGCCACGAGCTGAGAATGGTGATGTCGTGCGCGCCTCGATGTCTATGAGCAAAGATGGACTCCACGTAGGCACACGCTCGCACATGCATGCTCTGTTTTCTGCACGCACTCAGAAAGCTTGTGAGACGGACTTGCGAAGTGGTGGGTTCGGGTCCTGTGACGGGGACGGTTCGATGCAAGGCGGGAATGTCTGGATGCTCGCGGATCGCTGCAGCTCTACTCCCTCCGGGTGGTGCTCGCCAGATTCGTCGTTCGGGTGCGCAATGTCCGGGGGTATATCCTGCGACACCTGCAGCGTCGTGCACCGCTCCGTCACCATGATGCTCGCATTTTGGCTCATGCGGCTCAGAGAGCGCTGAAGGGAGTTGGTAGTGGGAAGAAGCTGTGCTTGGTGGAGCTGCTGACCCTGCTGCTTGTGCGACCCGTCGTCGCCAGCGTCCGCCGCGGCAGTGGCCCTACCGTAGCTACTCGATCCGGACTTGCTGTTCATGCGCTGGTAAGCCGACCCGTTGGAGCCGCTCGGGCTCGCTGTTGTAGCGCTGCCCTTCGCACGGAACCCGGTCGACTGCGGCTGGTTTCCAGGACTGCTGCTACGCTGGGGGCTGGCAGTGGGCCTGCCACTGATGCGCTCACCAACGCCACAGTGACACTCCCGGCGGGCCTCGAGTTCACTGACGCGGGCCGTCAGCGCCTGGATCTGCGAGTGCTGATGCTGAATGGAGCCCTGTAATACCTTGATAATCCTCTTGAGCACCCTTGTTGTGTCCGGATTACACGGGGTGTCCTGCAGCTCGTCTACCAACGCCTCGATGCTCTCGTCGACTTTCTTGGAAGGTGCGGGTAGCAGGTGCCCTGCCTCGGCTTGGGGAGAGCGAGATGAGGAGTGGAGAGACGCCGGCACAGAGCGCGGCGCCCGAGGCTGCGCACTGGCATCTGCGGATGGAGCAAGGTCACCCGGCGCGCTCTCTCCGTGCCGATGTCGATGGCGATGTGGGCTGCCGTTCTTCTGCCGACTGCGGCGAGAGGAGCTACGATGGGACGGCGGCTCCTGCACCTGCACCGCGTCCTGCTCTGCCGGGCTTACAGCGCGCGACGAGCGGCTGGCCGGGCGACTGGCTGGACGGCTTCCGCCGCGCTCACTGCGGCGGTGCGATGATGCAGTTCGGCTCGCAGGCTGGCCATCAGCCCTCGAGCGTGACTGTGCGCGGGAACCTGCGCGAGACTGCCGGCGCGACTGCGCACGCGAGTAGCGGCGCAGGCTCTTCGTGGCCAGGTACGCATCACGGTCGTCGGGCCCCACGTAGATGGGATGCAGGTCCAGCTTTTCCTCCCGCATCGCATTGCCTTCGTCCACATTGGACGCAATGAGCTCGCAGGCGTCGGTGACGAGTGCGGCGAGGGTGCTGTTCGTCTCCTGCACAGCCTGAATGAGAGCTAGTGTGCTCTTTGGGTTCAGCTTCCACCCGTAGATATCCAGCAGGAGCAGAGTGCGGTTGTGCGGGATGGCCGACAGGACGGTTGCTGCCGCCTCAGGGGAGGGGCTCATGAAGCCTAGGAAGAGCTGTATGAGCGACGTGTTGCGGGCAATGACATCAGCGAAGAGCACGATGGTTCCGCTATCCAGCTGGTTGTGGCGCATATTTAAGCGCTGCACCGTGCACGCGGGGTCCAGGAGAGCCCGCACAAGCTCCCTACCACCCTCGCCGCTGATGCGGTTGGCAGTAAGGTCAAGCGTAGAGAGGCATACCGCGTGCGGAATGCTGCGAGCGATCTGCGCGGCTCCATTGTCGCGCAGAGCGTTATAACCGAGATGGAGGTGCTTCAGCTTCGGTGCAGTCCGCAGCGCCTGCCCAATGTACGAGGCGGCGTCGCACTCGATCTTATTGTTGTGGAAACTGAGCTCCACAATATCGGAGAAGGACTGCTGCAGCGCCGCCGCAATCGGGATAACGCCCAGCTTCGTGATGTTGTTCTCGGAGAGATCCAACACCTTCAAGCCGCACCCGCTTCGGGACAGAGTGTTCCCAATAACCACTGCCGCCTGATCCTTCAGGTTGTTCTTGCCGAGGCGTAGCTCGCGGATGTGGTTTGGGTTGGCCTCGATTGCCTCCATCAAAGCCGTCACGCCCGGCAGGCCAAACGAGTTCTCCTCGAGCACCAGTACCCGCAGCTGGCTGCTGTCGCTGAGCGTTCGAATCACCTCTGCGACGCAGCAAACATCGACATCGTTCAGCGGGAGGGTGCCTTGGCCCAGTGCAGCGGTCTTGGCATCTGTGTCGAGGGCTTGGACAAAAGCATCGGAGATCTGCGCATGCTCACGCTTGCAGGCGCTCATGTACGCCCCCGCTGCAGCACTGTGCACCAATGCCATCGTTGTGCGCTTCTCTTTTTTTCGTGCCTTTCCCAACTTGGAACCGGAGAATGAATACGGCGAGGAAGGCGCACTCGGCTCCGCACTAACGTCTCCGCCAGCAGCAAGTCTTCGAAGGACTGTGTTTGTTGAGCGAAGCTGCTTTGCTCAGGGATGCGTTCTGGGTGGGTGGGTGTAATGCTCAACCCTTTACGCCAGAGAGGTACAGCGGAGGCGGATAACAGCAGGCGATGCGAAGAGGCCGGCAAAGAGACAGAAAAGTGGGGAGAGGGAGGGCTGAGAGACACGTCGCGCGGAGATGGAGAGTGGACATGGCGTGCGCACGCGCGCGAGAGAGAGAAGAATCCACAAGGGAACTATGGGGAAACGGAGGGGCAAACGCACACGCAAACAGCGGCACGAGGAGCTGACACAGTTAATCCTGCGCTGCCCAGGCCTCTCCCTCCCTCCACCCCCCTCCACCCACTCACACGCATACACGAGACCGGCACAGACCGGGAAAGGGGGAGACTTTTGGGTTTCTTCATCTCTTCTCGAAGACGTTTTTTCTTCGCTTCATTCTGCAGGCGAGAGATGTCCCTCCACAGCAAACGTCGCACTGTCGAAGAAAAACTTTATTATTTCCGCTTTTCATTCATACTGCACCGTCGCAGCCATTCCACGCGTCTCCCCTCTCGCCCGTAAAGCATTCAGTTCAAACGTCACTATGCCCACCACCACCGGCCTGTCGCAGGCCCAACCGCTCCGCGGTGCGAAGCAGTCGTGCTTACACCGCGCATCCAGGCGCCGAGTCGGCCCATCTCAGCACATCCGCCTCGACCGTTACTCGCTCGGCCCCTCCCGCTGCGAGCATCACCGCCCCACAGCCGCTCCAGCGATGCCAGGCGCCACCTGCCGCACCTCTCGCGGCCCGGCTCAGGCTCCCCACCAGTGGGCAGTGAGGGCCGCGCAAGGCATCTTCGAGTCACGCTGGCACGCTGCCTATCACGTGGATGGCGCGAGCACGCCTACGGTCGCAGGTCGCTCCGAGGCGACGCCATCCGCAAAGCTACATACACGCGGACTCGGATACGCCGTAGGTGCGTCACCCCGCTCCCAACAGAAGCGCATCAGCATCAGCAAAGGCCGCAGGGAGGGCTGCGCGGGCTACCCGCACAGAGTGGGGCACGGCACACACACACACAAGCCGAGACGCTGCCCCGCCAAGAGGGGTGTCCCCACCACCACCGCCAACAGTCAACAGCCGTTCATCACGGAGCGCCGCAATTAGGCGACGAAAGTAGGAAAAAAACGAGAGCGTTGAAGGATGCGCGTACAGCTGTGTGAGGTGCCGGGAGAGAACGTCGGCTGCAAATAGAAAGGAGAGAGAGGTGAAAGATGAAGGAGTCGCTATAGCGTCACATCTCATAAAGGTGAGGTGTAGGTAGCAAAGGCACCCATGAAAGCACCTTCGCCGTCCCTCTCTCTTGCTCTCTCTTTCTCTCCATCGCACGCCACTCAGGGATGATGACGGAGCCGACGTTGCAGAGCGAGAGAGAGGGAGAGAGAGAGTTCATGGACAGGAGTAGACGGGAAGGATTTGTTTACCGCACCCCCTCGCCGACTCAGCTCTGAGAGCGCTGTGGCTTACTTGCATCGCCTCGCACAGCGGCAGAAGCACTACCCATCACCGCTCAGTGCCAGCGGCGTGTGCGCACAGAGGCGGCTGTGTTTACCCTGTCCCATCCGCATCCTTCTCTGCTGCGGGGCAGTCATTTCTCATTTTATTTTCTGACGTCACCCCACTGCCTTTCGAGTGCTACAGGTCTCGGCACACGCTCAAAAACACATCACACACACGAAGTAGGTGAACGAAGGGGTAGGCGCCGCTGAAAGGCAGTGCAGCGAGCGAGCGCGAGCGAGACGACTGAGCTTTCGAAGAGGAGCGGTCATAACTGCGCAAGCAAGGGAGACAGTGATTGATGGATACAAGAGAGACCGAAACGTTAAAGAATGAGTGGCGTGGACACACGACGCAGGAGGTAGTGACCACGTCGGCACGCGCAGCAGAAGAGAAAACAGCAGGCCGAAGAGAAGGGGAAAACATGGGGAATATCAGAGAGAGAGACAGACGGGGGGGCGTCGGCGCATGAGCTCGATGAGGGGGCGGATGGAAAAAGAATAGTGCGAGAGCATCATTGGGCAGCGGCGTCATTGGCACCGCGCTGCAGCCAGCCCCTCCTCCGGAAAAACGGGGCGCCCCCCTCGCACCCAAGACAGAAAGATGAATCGGAAAAAAGAATAGCCAAGGCAGGAGAACGGCTCAAAGGGGCGCAGGTCAGGCTGAGATCCGGTACGGCTCACGGAACGACGGCAATGAATGAGCGACGGTGACGCCAGCCGTCTCGGGAAAGGTGAGCGGCGCCGCCTCCGCTGGGAGTGGGCAGCGCTGCTTTACCATCTCCTCCGCCCGCTCCCGCACCACAAGCTGCTCCGACGGCAGCCGTCGCCATGCTGAGGTGGCGTACAGGGCCACCAAGGCAAAAATCATGAGGGCTACGACGCGGTACTGAGGAACGAGTAGAACACAAACGACGAGGTAGATGCAGATGGCGGCCAAGCAAGCGTAGTACAGCACCCGACAGCACATTCCAGTGACACATGCCATTAGTCTCTCTTTCTCTTTCTCTCGCTGTGTGTGTGTGCCAAGCAGTAGTCTTGGCCGGTAGAAGAGCGTCTACAAAGAACCTCGAAAGACGAACGAAAAGGGAGTGGTGCCAGTAGAATGTGTGTGCCAGTAGAGTGTGTGTGTGTCTGTGTTACAGGAAACATGGGGCGGATGCGCTCCGTCTGGCGCGCACCTGCTGTGGAAGTCAGCCGAGCTTTGTCCATATCCGCAACGCAGACGAGGTAACCGTGCCCATGTCTGTGCGCCTCTCCCCCCTCAGTCTCCCCCGCCGCCACCACCACCTAGGAAAGGAAGACGGCACACAGAGAGAGGAGGGCCATGTGCGGGATACGCGTCATTGCTCGTTCTTGACCGAGTTCGGGCCTCCGCTCCTCCCTGCCTCTCCGTTGCATTTCTTGACCATATCGCGTCATCTTGCAAATCATCAATGGTTTCCGCTCTCTTGCTGGCTGGTGACACGTATCCGTTGGGTGTTCATTGGCATCGCAGTCCGGCGAGCAGAGTGTGCTCCTCAATGGTGGCACGCCCGCACACCCGCCTTCGAGCGAGCGCTCGAGATGCCCCACCAAGAGAAGCATGCATACAATACGAAACAGATAAGGGAGGAGCAGAGCGGGTACAAACGGCAGAGAGAGAGAAAAAGAGGGAGATGGAGGGAGGAGGAGGGGCCTGCGCGGACGAAGACAAAAAGAGAAGGGAGGGAAAGACGGTGAGAGCGCACATACACACAGAAGCAGAGGTGGCGACTGCGCCATCCGCTCTGGGTGGGGAGCGAGAGGGATGTGTCGGCGAAGTGGCGAGAGCGTGTGAATGTGGACGGCACACACACACAAACATGGAGGAAAGAAAGTGGAAGCGCACGCAGTAAACAGAGAGGAGAGACCATCCCCGGTACACAGATATACGCTATACAGGCACCTGCTGAGTGAGAAGACATCACCGAGTATTCGGAGAGTGAGCAGAAGCGCTGGGTGGGGGGTGGGGTTCGTGACCGACTGCAGACGCGCCACAAGGGGGCGGCAGTTGCCCTATTATCGAATGGCGCAAGCAGCAGCGGACGGAATGAGAGACGGATAATACTGATGCACCTGCAGTTCTTCGTGCCGGCAGTCGGGCGACGATTCGGGCTCTGCAAGAGCATAGTAGCCGCCACAACGGAGGAGAATAACTTCGGCGCTCTTCGCCTCTAGCAGGCACCTCTCCGACGGCAGGCGCCGCCAGAGGGAAAAGACAACCGTCGGTAGCAGTAGGGCCCACATAATCACGGGGCCGCGCCAAGCTGCGGACGCGACCATCGCATACACCATGAAGGCGTAAACGATAGCCAGTCCGCACCAGTACGTGACGAAAAAGAGAAGCGGCAGAATGCTCACATCGAGAGGCTGCACCTCAACGTGGCCTGCGGGCATTGCCACGGCCGCCACATTGTCATGCTGCGAGCGCTCTGGGGTCACGATGCAGTTCCGCTGAGGTGCAGAGAGCGCGCCCATCGGCGTTTCGGCTGGGAAAAGGCTCGGCTCTTCGAACGGAGAATGAAGGGAAAACGTTTCGCAGGACATGAGACCAGCGAACGCCGTGTGCCTTCTTACTTCTCGAGCCAATGGGGCAACTCTGCTCTCTCTCTCGCCCGCTCGCTCTGCGAAAAGAGAGATGCACAGCTGATGCTGCGAGCGGGTCGTGATTGCTGAGTGCTGCTGCCTCGGGTAAGAAGTGAGCTCGGCTGAGCGGTAGCAGAGCGCCACGAGGAGAAGAAAACAAAAGGAAAGAGAGAGAGAGCAGAAGAGGAAGTGAGGAGACACCTGCCGGTCTGGCCAATGCGGAGGGAAGACGACGTGAAGAAATGGAAAAGAAATGAGACCGAAAACAAAGCCTTTTTGGTGCTTCAAAGGCGTGCGCCAAGATTGAAGAGATGAGCGCGGCGTAGAGGGTGGCGGAGAGATGAGACGTATATGTGGGCATGTGCATGCGTGGGAACGTCATCCAAACAGATTCAATTGAGACGAGGGGGAAGGGAGGGAGGGGGGGGCATTGATGAGAGGAAAGTGAAGGGGTACAAACGGCGTCGGTGTTGTCCTGCACTTCCACTACAAGACACCAAAGGCATAAGAGACTACTAAAAAAGGGGGAGAGCCCCAGCTGCAAGCAGCGCATTGACCTCGCCGAGATGACGATCGCAGTCGCATTCGCTTCGTGAGCGCGCCCACTCGCGCCCAGCCGGAGACCTAAAATAGAGGTCTGCAGCGCCCAGAGAAAAAAAAAGTGGAAGCTTGAGTTCGACAAGCATGAACTCTCCTGGAGGAACGCACACTCACACGCGCCCTACTAAGGCTCCCCCTCCCTCACACCACCCATCAACGCACCCGCTGACGGCAGTCAAGGCCAAAAGAATGGCATGAGTGCACTGCTGCCGCGAAGACGGAAGCAGATGTTGCGCATAAGAGGCGCCTCGCATCCGCCCTCACACCAGCAACGCAGCGATAACAAATGCCCCCCGCCATGCAGCCTTTTATTCCAGCGTCCGCAATAGCCGTTTTCCTGCCAAGGAATGCTCGTACAACTCACCCCCAGCGGCCCCCCGACGAAGAAAAGCAGCGCGACCCCGTGGTTCCGCTCGCCAAGTGGACTGCCAGCGCTGAGGATGCAGCGAGCATGCGTGTGCTTTGCCTGTACCGACGCCTTCTACTGCGCGAATGCCCAGCATCGCCATCTGCTCACTCATCGGTCAGCCGCTCGCACCCGCGCTCATCGCTGGGCAGGACCGCAGGCCGCACGTCTGCGAGCAGGCGGTCGCCCGCCAAAGCCCGCGGAGAGCCGTCTCGGGCCGTCTGCAGTGCTTTTGTCCACGCACGGCGGCTCGCGGAAGGCGATGCAGGACTGCGGCCCCCTTAGCACCCTCACAGCTCCGTCGCATACACGCGTGGGGCGCTTCGCTTCGCTCGTCCTTGCCCTTTCCGCCACGCGGAAAGCATTCTGAAGCCCCGCTCCACAGCCGTCGCCCAGCACCCGCCATTTTCGCGCGGTCTGCAGTATACGTGGGTCGGGGCGATCGCCCTCGTTCCTCAAGAGCCTACGATGGCCGCGCTGGGCTGCAGCGAGTCCGTCGATCGGCCCCCAACCGGGTCACCGCGAATCGCCCGTGATGCCGGACGGATGGAAGGACGTGCTGCCCCCCTCCAGCCCAGCGAGCGATACAGAGTGAACGCCCCTTTGCCTACGATGACGAGCCCCACCGGAGCCAACATGGCGTACACAAAGCGGTGTCGAGTGGACCATTGTGGATGGTGCAGTCCTCTGCTTCGCGCTCGCTTGCTCTGTAGAGTGTGTGTAGGGAAAGGGGGAGAGGGAGGAGGGGAAAAGGGAGCTGAGCTCACCTGCCGGCTGCGGGAGGAGAGGAGAAGCGCGATTCGTCATGATGCGCCGCGGTGTGGTACGCGCTCATTACTTTCTATGCAACGCACGAGTACTATCAGAGCGCGCGCAAAGTCTGGGAAAGTTCGGTGGTTGAAGAGGGCGCACCTGAGCGCTGCAGAGAGGTGAAGGCGCCCATGTGGACCTCGGTCATCAAATCGGGCGAGTCCAACGGTAAAGCATCGATCATAGTTGAGTCATATAGGCGCACGGAGCCCGTCTACCAGGACAAAGCAGTCACCGCCTTACACGCACATACAAGTACGCAGCTCGCAGGTATAAGATTAGGGAGATAAACATGGAGAAGAGTGAAAAAGGGGGGGAACAAAAAGGGAAAAGAAAGAGGGGCCCAACTGAGGCAAGCGGTTTGTGAACGTTAAGCACACAGGAAAGCGGGAAGGAGTGTTGTGCGTGACCGCGCAATCCTGTGAAGCTGTCGATGCTTGTATGTGCGTGTGTGGGTGTACATACATACACATATATATATATATATCACTCCCGCCTGTTCAGGAGTGTGTATAGATGGGGAGAGGGAGAGGGAAGCAGCAGCGGAAGAGACCCTAAACAAAAAAAAGGGGAAAACGCATAGACGACAAAGAGGAAAAGTCACCCGGACAGGAGGCCGTCGTTTCCGTCGTTGGTGACGGTTCTCCTGTGAGCTGCTGCGCTCCATTTAGAGTGTGAGACGCACACACGCACACACAGAGACCGTCACACAGACATGTATAAGCGCAAAGAGTCGGCTTGGAGGAGAGAGAGGAAAAAGGGGAAAAAGGAGAGTGAAAACGATGCCGGTGGGGAGAGGGAGAAGGACGCCACCAGAGAAAAAGACAAGCAGACACGTCGAGATGGCGGGCGAGGAAGATGAGAGCAACGCTAACGGGGAAAAAAGGAGAGGAAGAGATGAGGTTAGCGGGATAGCGCAGGGAAGTGTGAACAGAGAAAGAAAGAGAGAGCGCACGAGAAAAACCGTCAGGAGAGGAGGAGGGGGAAGCACAATGCAAGAAGAAGGTAGCTTCCTGCATGGGTTCCGGCATGTGTGTCTGTCTGTGTGTGTGTCGGTGTGGCATGTTCGCTGCCTCACGCTTCCTCATCTCTCAACACAAAGAGTCACGGCTGGGAGCGCGGAGAAGGAGGAAAGAAGTGCAGCCGAACAGCCCCCAGGCCTCACCGCGGCCACTACACACGGAGACGCAACGGCGCATACTCACGGACAGCCCGGAAGTGGGGGCGCGAAGACGCAGCATCGGCGGTGATCTTTTCACAGAGCTCCAAGACAAAACAATTCGCCGGGCGAAGAAAATGCGTTGGCCATTAGAGGAGACGACTGATGTGAACGTGGTACACGGCCCACCGAGGAGAGGAGGGCATTCCTTTTCGGGAGCCGTGAGAGGGAGAAGGACGGAGATGGCCTCACGAGCAGGCCCGCTTTTTTTTCGTGGGAACGATAGGGTGAAGAGGATGAAGAGCGGCGTTGCCGCTGACCAGGAAAAATACCACCCTTGCCCGCTTTCTCCGCCATTCATGCAGGTTTCTTTGCCCCTTCACGTCATTCGGTAGGCAGCTGTCATGCTGGGCAGCCTACTGCAACTCGTTGTGGTGTGTTTAGGGTGGATTGCTTTCTATATACATGCTTCCTACACCCGACCCCACCTCCCGCGGTCCTTTGTCACATGCTCTCTCTTGTCGCCACGCCGCGAGGTTCACCCGCGTAGCTGCCGTTCCTCCCGTGTTATGATCGCCCGATTTCCCTTCCTCTCCTCCCATTGCATTGAAATACCTCACACGCTCCACAGGACTCGTGTCAGTCACAGCTGACTCCCTCCTCTATGACGTATTTTCGTGTCGCAAGAGAGTGCAAACATGTGATACAGAAGGGAACACGTTAAGGTGCGTCTTTCGGTCAGTTTCTAGTTCGCCTGCGTCCATCACGGCGTTTGCGTGTCTGTGGCCTGTCGCGAACTTCTTCAGCGTGCCTGTGACTGAATGACCGAGGGCCCAGCGAGCGCTGTACAGGCTTCGCGTACGCTCATCAACCCGCTTCGCTCTTCAGCTTTGCGCGCGCGGGGAAGGAGGGCTGCACAGGCGCAGACACATGCACGCTTCGTTGCCATTGGTGACGTCAAGTCATTGCGACTGCCACTATCCGTCCATTTACTTTTGGTTCTCAGCTCTCTCCGCTTCCTTTCATCGTCATCAGTGCCGCAGGTGTGTCTGTTGAAGCCTCCCTCCTTCACGTATCTCTCCCAGGCGCTCCTTCGCCTGCCTTCCTTGGCTCTTCAGCAGAGGGCCGATGCACACAAGTTAGACAGAAAATGATTTTGTTCTGACCTGACTCCGTTTGTGGAAGAAAAAGGCAGAAAAATAGATAAAGGCTCACAGACATACACGCACGCGTGTGCGTTAAAGTGTGCGCGCGTCGTCAACGGAGGGAAGAGGAACGAGCAGCACTGCGCCGCCAGTGCGATTCCGCTCCTACCCTCGCGTGCTCGTGCCTGACACCTTTCCTACATCTTCAAAAAAAGGCGTGGAAGGAAGAGGAAAAAGCACACGTCTCACGATTAAGTTTGTGCAGGGCGCAGCGAGAGAGCCATGAATCAGCAGCTCACTCGAATTGCACACACACATGTGCGTGCACACAAGCACAGACGTACACATTACCAAGCAAACCTTACAAGGAGCGACCACGAAAGAAGCGCATGCACGCACAAATGGTACACTGCTTCCTATCTTCGCTTAATGTAACACAGTGGATATGTGCGTGCCTTCATCATGACGGCGACATGGGTAGAAGTCGCAGGTGGCACCCATACTACACACATACACACACACACAGACGCCGTCAAGTTGCATCACTACCTTGACGATTTCGTCCATCCTTTCGTATGCACGCATAACACAGCTGTTCTACTGTTGGTGTGCCGGTCTGCGTCTGAGTGTGTGTGTGTGTGTGTGCTCTCTCTTTCGTGCTTGTGCACTTCCTTCTCCCTTTCAATTTCCTTATGTGCGCGCGGGTCGCCAGTGAAACACTCCACCATTTCATCGCGGCACGCGGATAAAGGAGAGACGGTCAAGGAGTGGCATCAGCGGCGAAAAATAGCGAAGAAAGAGGAGGTGGTCGAGCAGCACACCCACAGCCACACACAAACATATATATATATATATCTGATGAAATGATATATGATAAGGGAAAGCATGAATGGTTCAAAATGAACTATACAAGAAAGGAGAAAACACGTATGTGCGCACGCACCCACAGCCTTGCAGAGACAGACAGAGAGAGACAGAGGGGAAGGGGGAGAGAGACGTGGGTGAAAAGAGGCGAACAAATGAGACTCACTGTAGAGGAGGAAAGAGAGGGCGTTGGGGGCGGAGGGAACGAGGAGAAACGCACAAAGACATGCAGCGAGGAGAGCAGCGGCCACACATGCCACGTGGCATCCACGAAGCACGTCCGCGCGCACACGATACGAAAAAAGGGGGGTAACGTAGTTGTTACAGAAACTCAAAGAAGAGGGCGGAAGCCAACTTCATGAAAAAAAAAAGGCGTATGATATGAGGAAACGGACGGACATCGAAAAAAAAAGAGAGCGAGATGAGAGGTGAGGGAGGGCAGAGACCCCAATGGGAAGCGAAGCCGAACTGATGGGGGATACACCCCAGAGAAAGGAAAAAGGCAGGAGCTAAGGGAGAAGGGAAGACGCGTAAACAAGTGTATAAGAGTGCCCCCGCCTTCAATCGTGCGCACAACGGTCCGTAAGCATACTCCTTTCGCCCTTTGCGGCAGGTGCGGCGCAGTCTTCTCTGCGCTCTCCGCACTGCGAAACCGCCCCCGGGGGGGACTTCATCACGTTGGAGGCATACCAACAACTTCGCACGTGTCGCCGAAGGCTGGAAGATAGCAAGGAAAAAGAAAAAACAAGCGCTACATCATTCTCCCACAGAGAGCGTCGGCAGTTAGCGGCCATGGACGCGCACACATGTTTCAACGAGAAGCGCGAAGGCTATTTCACAAAAATGCGGCCCTTTTTCCACAAACACTTCCGTGCCGCCGCGAAGGAGCCGGCGATAGCGTAGGCGGACTACTGCCGTTTGCCCACCTCTGCTGCGCGACAGCAAAATCCTCAGCGTCAAGGGCCAGTCTTCTCGCCGTCGAATCGGGTCATGCGTCTAGCGGCACCTCCTCTGCCGCCTCACCCCTTCCTCGCAGACATGCCGTCGACCACCCCTTCATTCGCTTCAAGCCGCGGCACCCCGTTGTGTGGTGCGGAGACTCATCGCCATGTAGCCTGGAGGGCGCGATAGCGTAGCGCCGGATGCTCCCGTCACCTTTCCAGCATCTGTTCCTCACCCGCCCGCCTCGTCGTGTGCACGAGGCGCCGCGAATGTCCCGCCCACGCACGTGGGGACTGACTGGCGTCGATCCCTTTGAGTCTCGTTCGTCCACCACAGTGCAGCAAAGAGGGCCTACAGCTGATCCTTCTGGGGATCCGCATGCAGACCTGGCCATCTCGGATTCCCTCTCCTCGAAGCAAGCACAGCCGCGTCGATCGTCTGAGGAATCCTTGATCTCGCGACTATAGCGCGGGCCCACACCCTCAGCCTCCTCAGCGACCTGATCTGCGGACTCGAACGCGCCAGCCCACTCCACACGTGCACACACACAGCCTTGGCAGCTGGCCGGCGTCGGGCTGCCCTGTGGAGGCAAAGGCCCCGGGCGCCTACGGCAGAGCGGTCAGAGACGAAAGTCGGACGGCCGTCGCTGGCGTGCCCCTTCCGCGTGGCCGAGCAGCCGTTGCGAGACAACTGAGCTCGAGTGGCTCACCCGCATTCCCCGCCAGCGCCGCAGGGGCGGTGGAGCGCGAGAGCGTCATCGGGCTTGGGTGACTTCAGGAGGGGAAGGGGGGGCGCAGTGAGCCCTCCTCTTGCCACGTCGCAGGGGCACGCAGCCGGCGCCGACGCTCTGGGCTGTAGGTGTTCAGCAGCGCACTCTCGCCACCCCTCGAGAGGGCATCGACGCGCTCACGGTAAGTGCTCTCGGCCGCAGGGAGGTGCCCCAGTGGACTTCGCGGGCACCCATCGCGAGCAGCTTGCAGGGCCTCGTGCTGCGCCGCCATGGGGCGTGGAGGAGGGCTGCCAGACGTCACCTTGGCTTCTGTGGGCCCATCCTCGGCCATGCCATGGTCTGCCCTCTCTCGCTCCCAGACTGCGGCCGCCTCGCTGCATTCCCAGTGCGCGCAGTGCGCGGGGGGGGGGGGTCGATACCCTGCGTGCGGGGCCCGCTACTCAGGAACGCGGGAAGTAACAGCATCACAGGGCTGCGCCCCTCTCCCTCGAAGTCAGGTCGTTGGAGATCGCTGAGGAGCATACCAGACGGGGTGCGGTGCTCAGGCGACGCAGTAGGTGCCCCCGTCGAGAGTCGCCTCCAGCGGCGTCAGCGCTGGGGTCCGCAGCGGCCGGTAAGCGGCCTTGCCAGATGACCCGGCTTTCCTGCTGGTCTTTGCTATGAGTCCAGTCGGGAGCTCCGCCTTGTCCGCAACACATGCGTTGTCGATGCTGCTCTCTGCTGAGGCTGCCCTCGATGTGGCGCCATGGGCGACTCGCCCTCCCTCCCTGGCGCGCCGTCGGGCTGTCGTGATGGCCGGGGTCAGCGCGGCGCTCGGGAGCTCGCGCGTCTTCGCCGAGCCTGTCCTTGCCGGTCGATGTGGCAGTCACGCCGCGGTACAATCTGCGGCGTGCTCAGCGGAAAGAGCGCGATGAAGGCGCCGGTCCGCACCGGCGGCGCCCGGCCATATCCCGCCCCAAAGCGAATAGGGGGCCTTGGCCGCACAGCCGTCACTCCGCGCCGCGGTGACGGTGCCGCGGTCGTCATTGAAGCTGCTCAGCGCCGGGGCGGCGTCCGATGACGTCCCCAAGGACCCCTCAGGGCTGTGCCGCGCCGAGGAGGCCCTTGGCGCGCGTCTGTCACGCACTTGCCGTGGTGCCCAGCCCCCAGAACGAGTCCACGCCCGGTCGGTCCGTGCCTTCGCGTGCCCCACATCAGGCGGCGCGAGTCGGCGCTCACTCCAATACCGCGAGGGCCGGGCGCGATGTTGGTTGGCACCTCTTCACGGGTCTCGCGTGCCGCCACGTCAACCTGAGGCACACAGCTGGACGTCAGGTGTATCCGCCCAGCAGGGTCGACGTAGCAGAGTCAAACTGTCGCGGCCTCCGCCTCGCCCTGGAGAACGGAGGGACGCCCTACACCCGCGCCTGCGCCCTCTTGTGCGACCACAGAGACGCCACCTCCGTGCTTCTTTTCGCTTCCGGCACCGGAGTACCAACGACCCGGAAGAGCAGATGTCTTACAGACGCGTGCGAGGTGAAACGCGTCTCTCGCGGTGCACAGACTCGCATCGAAGATGCGTCAAGGAAAAAGCGAGGCCACCACCCCTTGGCGGCGCTCAGCTCCTTGCGATTCCACCGCACACAGCGCAGCCTGGGATATCGGCAGCGCACCAGTCGCCGCAAACGCGTTGCGCAGATGTGTACAGCTGTTGAATCGCCAGTATAACTCGTAGTGAGCTGGTCCACCGGTGGGCATAGCCGCACCGTCTCCTCGGCACAACGGCAGCCCATGCCCAGCCCAGCTCCGCCGACCCCACAGAGTCCGCCACTCCACTCGATGGCAGGCTGCAGGATACCCCACAGAGAGAGAAGGGGAGAGCGCAGCTACACATGGGCGCTTTGCTGAGGCGGCCGGCATCGGGGCGGGGGCGCGTTTGAGGCGGAAAAGAAAAAGACGAAAAGGCGATGGTGAAGAAAGAAAAAATCAGGGAAAGTGATAAAAACAGCAGTACAAAGAAAAAATGCAACGCATATCGCGGGTTCGTCTGAAGGCGAAAGAAGGCAAATTGAAATGCAAGCGGAATGGTAAAAGAAGGCTGAACGAAAAGAAAAAAACGAAGAGAGACCGATGTCAGCGTAAAAGATGCGCTCGAGAAAAATATCCAGGGGGGCCTCTCTCACCTATGCGTAGCACACGGACATTGGCACAACGCGGCGCAGCGGTAGTCGATCCGCTGTGGGTCTTTTCGTCTTTTCTGTTTGTTCGCCTGCGCGTAAAGGAAAAGAGATGGGAGCTACATGTACCACCTCTTCCCTTTCCACGCACTCTGAGAGCCAAGGAATGCGGCTATCGTGGGTGTGGGTTTTGGGGTGTGGAGGCTTGGCGGAAAGGTATAGAGGGCCTGAAGCGCCTCTCACCGTTCTGCAGCACAGCCAAAACGTTAAAGATCACTGAGGAGAGTCAGAGGAGGGGCCCCGGTGAGGGACATGCAGCGGGAGAGAGACGAACAAGCAACAACCGTTGGAAGAAGAAGGAATCAACGAATCGAAGAAAGAGGCGGCAAAGAAACGCACACAAGGGAAGATGTAAAGAAGCCAAAACGACAAAGGTACCTAGCAAGATGAGTAAAGGAGGAGAGAATCGAAGAGGCGCCAGAGGCACGGCGTTCCCCTCTCTGAAGTAGACGCGGCACGACGGGCAAACGCGTGCAGGTTTGCGTGGACGACCTCCTTCACGAGGTCGGTCGACCCATCCTCGATGCAGCGTCGAATGGGCAAGCGCACGCACTAGGAGGGGAGAAAGGGTACACGAGGGGAGGGTTGTAAGGGACTGGAGGGAGAGAGGGGTAGAAATAGCGGAGAGGAGAGAGCAGGGGCGAGACCGACCACACAGACGGCCCAGCAGCAGCTTCCGATCATCTCTCATCCTCCTTTCCCTCCCCCCCCGCGCCATCATCCATCGGCATCCTTACTTTCGCCGATGAGTGGCATAGATCCCGAGACAAACATACACGAGAACAGAACGGGAAAAAAAAGGCTGTAGTGCACTTCAGAAGAAAGGGAAGTGAAAGCGCACAGAGACCAAGACACGTTAAAGAGAATAAAGGTCCACCGAGAGAGAAAGACTAAGGAAAAAAAAAGGACTGTTGTTATTCTTTAGTCGTCGCTCGTGTTGCGCGCACGAGCCGCCACCGCGTTTATTAGCCTATGAACCTGGGCGTACACCTCCAACCACTCGCTCGATCGACGGGCGCACCCTCCCCTTGAGCAGAAAATGGAAGACTTTAGGAGAGAAGGAGGCACATACAAGCACACTCAGGGGCGCAGACAGGCAGAGGCGGGGTAGTTCGAGCAGCACCGAGAACTGAACAATCGCAGAGCGAGAGCGAGTACCATAGAGAGAAAAGATAGGTAGGTGATTACCTTTGCCGATGCCCTGGCGCCACTGTTCCGCGCTTCCTGTGTGGCACAGAGGCACCGAGCGAGCACGGCAAGGGAGAGGGAGACGCTGACAGGAGCAGCTCGGGTGCTTTTTAAGGTGTCCATTTTGAACGTTGCCATTGCCGTCGTTTCCTCAGTCAAGCGCGAAGCTGTCCACCATCCATCCAGCAAAAGGGAAAAAAGAAGGCAGGAGAGAATACGTCAAGGATGTGGGGTAACGTGCTCAAAAAAGAGAGAGGGGGGAGGGGGACGCGAAGGAAAGGGGAGCGCGGAGAGGGGTCAGAACGTAAGACACAAGCAACAGAGAAGAGGAAAACAGAGGCAAAACAGCAATGGCGAAACTTAAGAAAAAAAAACGAAAAGAAAAGGAGCTGGGGAAAAAGAACAGAAGTAAGCACATTCTCGAGCACATACACAACCAGTTGGAGGGTGGAGGTGCGAGAGAGGCGCGAAAAGGGGAAAAGAGAGAGATGGGCGCCGGCAGAGGGTGGATGCTGGACGAAGCGAGCGAGTCGAGCACCATTGGGAAGAGAGAGAGAGCTATAGAGGCGGGAGCAAAGGCGGAAATGCAGAGCGAGAAGGTGAGGGGGTAGGAGATGAGAACAGACCCGACACAACTGCTGCACAGCAGTCGCGAAAGGGAGTCAATCAGCCAGAAAAAAAAACGAAGAAACGTAACGCTATAGGGGTGAAAAGGGCCAAAGAAAACGAGAAGAGAGATCTGAGTCCGTACCAAACACACTTGTGGAAAAAAGAAGGAAAGGGAAAGAGACGAGGGGGAGGAGGGTGGACGGAGATGCGATAGTAAGCGAGAGAGACAGAGCGGCGGCAGCGGAGGAGGAGGAAGATGTTTAAGACATGCAGAACAAGACGATCACACGTGAAGCGTGTGTAGAGAGCTTATGGGTATTCATCCTCTCTCACACTAACACAGAGAGAGGTGGGGGGGAAGGGGAGACAGGGACCACAGGTGCGGGTGCCGGAAAGACCAAAAGCAACCGGAGACAAGGCGAGCTCCGCACGCACGCCAGAAAGGGTAAATGAAAGGCAAAAGAAGAAAAAAGCGAAGGGAACAAAGCAAAGTGAAGCGAGGGCAGTCCCTACAACAGGACGAAAGCAAGAGCACCAATACGCAAAAATAAAAACAAAAGAGCCGCCAGACTGCTTTCATGCAGGTTTGTACGGCCATGCGTGGGCGTGCTGGAAAAGAGATAAGAATGCCAAAACAATGGACATTTGTGCCGTGTGTCACCTTACTTTTTCCTTCCTCGTACCACACCCCTCCTCTGTCGTCTTCGTTCCTCGGGAGGTTCACCGCCTACCCCCTTCCAATGTGTCCTCTTTTTTGTTGCTGCTGTTCCCTCCGCCTTCACTTTTGCTTCCTCCAGTGCTGTCTAAGTCTCTCTCTTATTTGTGCTTAGCACAATCGCCACGTATGCCTGTAGACTGTCCGATTGCCCATCAATTCAGTGGTGGGCGCTCGTGCAGGTGCCATAAGAGTGCGCGTATGGGCGAGTGGGTGGGTGTGTACTTGTCGGGGGGGCAAGAGAGAGGGAGAACGAACAAACAAAAGACATCGAGGGAAAAAGGGGAAAGGGGGGCATAGGAGCCGCGTGAAGCAAGTGTGTTTGGAGGGAAGGGAACAGTAAACGGCGAGGAGCGACGCGATGCATGCGGCGCACGCTTCGCCCGTTAGAGAGAGAGAGACGGAGAGCAAAATAAAAAGAGGAGGAAAAGGGACACTAAAAAACGAAAGATCGTCATGTGCATCCCGATCATCACTGTCACGGCAACAAGTCGTAGAAAGAAAGCAAAGGGGAAAAAAGCGCACACACACATACACAGAGAGATACCGAGAAGACAGACAGAGAGAGAGACAGAAAGGGGAGGGGGGGCGGGATGGCATAGAAAGGAGAGGGGGAAAGGGACAGAGTCTTGCTGAGTGAGGGCGACCACACGCACCACAGCTAGCCGTGCTACGCCTGCCAAGCGCACAATAACGGCAGCAAAGAGTGAAGCGAGGGATAGGAAACGGCAGCTTTCAAGGAAAAAGGTAACGCATGTGTATGTACGTCAGAGTGCGTTTGCCACAAGGGCCATGGCAACGTCGCTACCTCTGCAACTCACGCATGGGCGGTCTCTGCAATAAGAGGGAAGTCCTCCGCACCGCGGTGATCGGCACCTGGTGCCGTCGGCATGGGAGCAATGGGAGAGTGCAGCAAGGTCTGATGAGGCGAGTAGGCCAGCTTGTTCAGAGCCCTGCCACCGCTACCCGTATCATCTGTCGAGCCCCCCTGGGAATCTACGAGTTGAAACTCGCTCTTAGGTAGCGTGTTGGCATCGGTCGTGTTCTTTAAGCGGGCTATTGCCCCAGTCGTCGCTGATATGGGATGTTCTGCTGATAGGAACAGCGTGGGTGATAGCTGCGGGCTACTCTCCTCCTTATCTAGCAGCGAGGCTCTTTCCTCCTGGCCACGCTGATCACTCGAGCCCTCACCTCTCCCGCCGGCTCGCGACGCCGGGCGATTAGGACTTCTCTGGCTCTTCTCTGAACTCAGCAGCCGAGTCATGGCAGCCCGCTCTCCAACCTCCGCGTACGCCTCGTTAGTGGTCACCTCCTCCGGAGATCGGCAGCTCTCACAGGAGGGTATCGGCTCCGTCGTGGAGCGGCTCCGCAAGGCCGGTGAGGTGGAAATGGGGTGGTCCTCTGAGAGTTGCCGAGAGAGGGGCGCAGATGTGCTACGATGGATGAAGTCCATTAGGGAGGCGTTGCGCGACATGACGACACTACCCACGAAAGAGTCTCGCATCATCTTATCTGCAGTGCGCACGTAGTACCGAAGGCCAGAACCCAGAAGAGGCGCTGGCACTGGCGGACGCGGAGTGCTGCTGCCCACGTGGCTATCCTCCTGGTGGCCCGCAAGAGGAGAGGCCGCCGAGGACGCGCCAGGCAACCGAGAAAGCGTCGGCGCCGCGCCGCTGAGGTGCGTGTGGGGTCGACGCAGCGGGGTCGCGAGGATGAAGGAGATGTAGCCACGCACAACTTTCGGCAGGGGGAGGTCGATGATGTCGCACTTCAGGAACACACGCAGCGCCACGGCCACAACACAAACCACGACGAAGGCGACGAAGTGTGCAGCCATGCTCGTGGTAAGCCACAGCCCGTACGCGTAGCGGCCCCACCGTGCAGGGCGCTGAGTGTCGCTCGCGCTTGGGGCGCAGGCAGCGAGGCTGGTCTCCACGGGCATACTCCCCACAAGGCCTGCAGCCACGGTACCCTCAAGCACCTCGTCCGCGTCGTCATTCTCGTCTCCAGAGTTGTCCTCCCTCTCGACCCCCTCTGTCTCGTCGCTCGAGGAGGAGCTCTTGATCGAGGTCATGGAGGTGAACTCGATGCCGCACTGAAGAATCTTCTGTTTTTTGGGTGTGCGTAAGGGTCGGGCGGACGGTGTACTAACGGCAAAAGATGCTGATGCACTGCAAGTACCCCATTCGCCACCCTGCACAGTAGTGGAGTCGTCACGCTGAAGCCGCGAAGCAGAGGAAGAGACGGAGAGGGTGGCGTCCTCCCTGTGCGAGAGCTGCGAGCTGGCATGCGAGGACCGCTGCCGGGCTAGCAATGTGGGGGTGTTGACCTGAATGGGGCAGCTGTTCGTGCTGCTATCGAGCCGGAAATGATCGATGCTCCTGTAGAAGCCGTCATCGACGTCGTCCTCGTCGAAGGGCAGAGAGCCTGCAAGTGGGCAGTCGTGTAAAAGCATCTCCGCTAGCACCCCCGCGGTTATTGGCACAGTGGTGACGAGCGGCGTCAGTGCCTCGCTAGCAAGAGCACGCGCCGACTGGGAGCGTTCCGAGGCTGTTGACCGCGCCGACGGGGAGCGCGCCGTAGGGGAGCATGCCAACGGGGAGCATGCCGACGGGGAGTACAACTCCAATACTGACATCCATGGGTGCTGGAGAAGCTGCTTCACGGTCCAGCGCTGGGCCGCGTCCACGCACAACATGTGCTGCAGCATGTCCTCGATGACAGCGGGAATGGGGCGTGGTAGGCTATATGTGGTTGTTTCGATCAACTCCAGCATGGCATCGGGGTCGCTGCGCGAGCAGCGATACGGAAACCCGCCGAAGAGCATCACGTAAAGAGTGACGCCAGCGGCCCAGACGTCGACTTTACGACCATCGTAGGATGGGTGCTCACGAAGGAGCTCAGGGGCGCAGTACTTCAACGTACCACATGCGCGGTGCAGCTTAGAGCCAGGGGCGCAATGGCACGCGAACCCGAAGTCGGAGAGCACCACTCGTGTCCGCCGCTTGTTCAGCAGAATGTTCTCGGGTTTGACATCACGGTGGACAATATCGCGATCATGTAGCGTGGACAGCGCCAGTAGGAGCTGCTTAAAGTAGTGCTGCACGCGATCGTACGGCATGAAGGGTGCTGCTAAAGACTGCGGCAGGTTCGTCGGAGAGCGGCCACTAGACGTCGGTAGCTGTATTCGCCTCAGCTCTTGACGCCGCTCGCGAATAAGATCCAGCAGTGTTCCACCCTCGACGAGATCCATGACGAGGTAATAATTGTGCTTCGATATCATCCTGTCTACAAGCCCAGTCACGTATGGAGAGCTCCCAGCAATATCAAGTGCGTTGACCTCGCGAATAAGGGCCTCCGTCATCTTTTCCCGCTGGGCAACCCTCTTGTCCACAATCTTCATGGCGTAGGTCTGGCCCGATGAGAGCTCCGTGCACCGCCACACGGTGCTGAAGGCACCGCTGGCAATGGGCGCGTCCAGGCGGTACTGCACCTCATTGCCGATCACTTTCCCAGCGGTCATTTTGTTTTCTCTCCGCTTCGTCGATGTTCTCTTGGCAGTTTCGAAGTGCGACGGCGAGACGGGGGGTGAGCAAGAGAGAAGGTGCCGAAAAGACCCCAGGAGGGAGGGATGCACGTGAGCACAAGCAGATCAAAAGGAGGGCCCAAAGGTGTAGATATGCACACACACCTGCACACACATATACACATATGTGTGTGTACAGCGACCCAGACAACGATGGTGGCGCTAGAAAGAGAGAGAGAGCAAAGAAAAAGAGGAGCGAACCAATGTTACACGCACACACGCACACGCACAGAACAATACGCTACGCTGCAGTGATACACACCTTTGAAAAAGACCTTTAGGAACAGCCCACGCCAGAAGAGAGGATCGGCGCCGCAAATAACAAAGGACGGGGAAAAAAGGCAGAGAAGGACACTGAAGTGGAAGGGGGTAAACAAAAAAAGGTCGAACAGCAACGAAGCACACGCACACACCGTTTCTCTCTTCCCCTCCTTGACGGGTGAGGGGGGCGTACGTGTGCGCGAGTATAATAAAATGTATTATATATATATACTCTGCTTGTCCTTTTCTGAATCTGTCCCCGTGCTACTCCTCTCCACTTCACCTGCGTGCCCTGGCAGCTGCTGCTCCAGAGTGCGGCCTCTGCGGGTGTGCGGATGTCCTACCTCTGATCACTACTCCCGTGAAAAGCCCCGCGCAAGCACGCGAGTAAAAGCCACAGTACAAAACCGATGCAGCGCGGGAAGCAACAGCTCACGAGAGATGGGAGAGGGGCGGGCAGGCAGAGAAAGAAAGGCGGAGTCGGAACACGTGCACACGACTCAGAAACAACGACACCGGAGGGGATGCTAGAAGCGGCAGAAAAGAAATGGAGGAGGAGCCGTCGACGTAGCGCGGGTCTTTGCGTTGGTGAACTGCGCGTCTCATAGCAGCGAGGATACACCTCGACCGTACAGTCTGCGCTCTTGTTAGATGCACTGAAGCAAAGAGATGCACCAGAGTGCTATGCTCGCCGATGCTGCAGCTGCTCCTTTCGTCTGTGATGAACTGAATATATGTATATATTTCTTTGCGAGAAAAGTGGTGCCGCTTTCAGCATCCGCAGTCGTGTCTGCAACGGCAGCTCCGCCGCTTGATCGCGTATGGATATGTCGACGGCAGTGTTTCAGTGGGCGTGCGTAAATGTGTGAGCCCAACCCCGATAACCGCGCGATACGAAGTCGTTCGTTTCGTCTAGCAGAAGCGCAGCCTCGCTAATTGCGCGCAGGGCACCTGCACGGGTTCGCTTACCGTGCACGAGCAGAACAGCAAAAGCGACGAAGGAAGCAATAGATATGGGCGCCTGAAATCTCTCTCCAGGGGCGCAGATACAGGCACACAGAGAGGAACGGGTGCGCGCACGCAAAAAAAAAAATCCTGGGTGGTGAAGCAATACAGCTTGAGGAAAAAGCGAAGAGACAAGAGAGCAAACGCGGAAGCAGTGCAAGGCGGGTTGGGAGAGGGGGATAAGTACACACCTCAGCTCATTCACAAGATATACGGATACAAAGTGCTTCCCGCTTTTAAGCGTTTGTCGTGGAGGCAGTCCAGTTGAGTCTATGCGCCACGAATACACCCTTGAATGTTTGCTTGTTCTTTTCCTTTGGCTTTTTTTCGCTCTGCTAAAGTGTGTGCGCGTGCTCTTGCGCGGGAAATCATGGAGCAAGACCGTGTCGCCATCCGAGGTTGAGCGTGATGCCACGTGGAGAGAGATTCGAGAAGCAGCGAAACAAGGCGGGAGACGAAAAACAAAAGTGGAGCAAGAGGGACTTATGTGTCGGATTGTCAGGCGGTGCGGAAGCAGTATCAGCAGTGCGTAGGGGCAGTGGGTTTCCGTTTTGGCAGGAAGAAGGAGGGAAGGACGACTAAAGCGCTCAGAAGACGCTGCCTCGTACTCTCCGCACGCCCGACTCTTCGTTGCCCCTCTTCCTCTGCCTGCTGACCTCAGTGAGCTCCCTCTGCTTGATGGCGCTGCCGCACTCTGTGTCGTTATTGAGAAGCACAGCAATGCCGTGTTTACTGTGAGTGCAACAGGATTCCTTTTCCCTGTTGCAGCATGAGAACATGTGCGCACAAGAAGCGAGATCTGCGCCACCACCAGTTGCATAGTTATGTAGGTGCATAGACGTGTGTGTAAGTGCGTGCCGCGGCCGATCATGTCTTCTTCTTCACGTTTTCTTTGTTCATCCTCCCACTTTACCCTTTTCACTCCGTTGCGTTTCTCAGCCTCGTTTCGTGTGCCGATATGCCGCGCATCCGACCATGATTGGTGCGCCTCCCACACAGCTGCAGAGCATGCAGGCACACGCACACACCTCTCTGTGTATGTGTGTATGTGTCTGTGGGGGGAGGGGAGGGGGGAAGTATACGGCATACTTTCGGCGGCAGCGATGACAGCCCCTCTTGCTAGCACGGCACACTACTTGCCTTTCTTCCAGCCAAGTGAAAGGAAGAAAGGGAAGCCTGCCCACGAGTACGAGACGAAGCACATGCATGATACGGGTAATAAAGGGGCCAAAAGAACACAGAGAGAGAAGAGCGGCGCGCACACGCGCACACAGTATTCCCTGTGTGCGTTGAAGAGCGTAAGACGAGCCCGAAAAGAGCCTCACGGATGCACTTGAGCCTCTCTCCACTGCTTACCTCGTCCCGCTGTTCCACCCTTCGCTCAGCCATTCCCGCCGAGTCGCTTGCGCAATCCATCACTGAGCATTTTCAAAAACGCTCCTGCTTCTTCGTTCACCTGCAGCAACTCGGGGTGCATCAGCTCCAGCGGAAGCCCACGCTTCGACAGCGTATCCATGCAAGTCACCAAGTCAGTGCTTTCGGATGCAATCACACAGTAGTGCTGAACACCGAGAGAGAGCTTGTTCGAGTCTTGACAGCTCGTGGCACCGCCGAAACGATGCTGGAGACGCGCTACCATAGCGGTCACGTACTGATTCCAGTGAGCGATGCCTCTGAACATGCGGAAGAAGTTAAGGAAGCTAGCGGCCACGTCCTCTTCTTCCTCCTCCGCTTCCTCTGCCTCCCTGCCCTCTCCTAAGGACGCAGTGTGGGTGCTATTGTCGACAACGCAAGCAGCGTTGGCTGCGGTAGCAGCGGCAACGTCATCAAGCGCGTCATCTGTGCCTATGGTGTCCGCATCGGCAAGTAATGGAGTCCATAGATGCCACTCTGGGGCGTTAGCGATTGCCGCCCACGCAGCCGAGGTGCGAGGAGCGACCTCAAACACGCGCGCCTTCGCGCTCAGCACGTAAATCGGAAGCGAGGGACTCTCAAAGAGCAAGTCCACCGTGAGAAAAAGCGCCAGGTGCGGATGAAGATGCTGTTGCCCAGAAATGTCATCCAAGCCGAGCCTCAGATGCCTTCCCTTATCGAAGATACTCACAAGGCGGGGGATGAACGCCGGGTCTGCGGCGCAGGTGCGCTCCAGTAGCGCAGCCTGCTCGATTCGCCGCTGCATAAGGCGAAAATTACCATCATGCTCCACCTCCGTCCACGCCATTAGGGAAGGAAAGCACACGTCTGTCACACGCTGGCCGATTCCGGTGAAGGACAAGGATACAGCGTTGTCCTCCACGGCCCAGGTGTGCGTCCTAGGGCTGAAGTGCAGCGGGTAGGGAAGAATTGCCCGCATCTCGCTCGCGCCAGATCCAGCAAGAGACTTAGCGAGCGTGAACTCGAGCGTCAAAGAATCACCGTCTGAGCCTCTCTGCGCTTCGGCTTTCAGGTCGATCATCTGTGTGTGCACGTCGCGCAGGAACTTGCTCGAGTTGCGCATGAGCAAGAACACCTCACGTGTGGTGTAGAGCGTGGGGGAGCGAGAGGGGACCACCCACGCACCATCATCCGCCACCACGTAGCGGCCGCACAACACAACACCGTCCGAGGCCCACTCCTCTGATTCAAATACCTCATTCACCCACTCCACTACGCTGCCAAAGCTTGGCACCGGCGCGACGACCTCCGATTCGGAGCAGCAAGAGGCACCTCCGCTCTGGGCCTTCCCTGCATCGTGTCCAGAGGTCTTACCAGACGGGCTCGCAGGCGTCTCGTCAGCATCGTCCCACACCTCCTCGCCGACATACGTATCGTACTCTTCGGCTGGGTGAGCGTAGGCCCTGAGGTGTGGATGTGAAGGGATACGTGTGTCATTGGAGTCCAAGTACCGGAAAAACGCGACGCCCTCCCTCGCAGAGCCGAGGTCGGTGCTCGCGCCAGCGCTTCCGTCTGCCGGCTGAGCCGCGACGCAAAAGGTGCGGTGCGGGATGGCGTGTCGTTTCCCCTCCGCAGAGAAGACAATCGAGAGAGGAATTCTCGAATGCATGGGAGCTGTGTATGTACTCGGGGGGAGGGGAGCAATCCCCTTTGTATGGGGGGAGGGGGAGGGGTGTGAGCGTGAATGGAAACGGGTGTGTATGTGTGGTAATGGCAGCACTGTCCACGCGCTCTCCCTAGCAACAGAGAAGACCGAGGCTCATGCAGAAGATGAAGAGAAAGCAGTCGTTCATAGGTTTACGAAGCAGTTGCCAGAGGGATCGCTATCGCGAGGGCCACTACACTGGGCTTTACCGCTCAAGTACTTGCAGTGTCGTCTGCTGGGACTTCAGAGACCGCAGTGGCACAGAACTGGTCTTCTGCGCAGTGTCCTGGCATCTCGCGCGCGTCTTGTCCCTCTCTCTCCACCACTATCCGTGTGCTCCGAACACCCTTTCCTCGCTTGGTCAGCGGGAGAAGAAAGAAGACAACATGGAGGCCCCGCTCAAACGAACCAGCGTGTACACGCAGAGAGCGCGTACACTCGCGCTGACGATACTTTATCCGATCCGTGCTGCACTTCTGCGTCTAGTTGAACAGGTTCAGCGGGAATGCGGCAGGCTTTTCAGGCAACACAACGTGCACTCACGCCATTCCAAACCCATAACAGAAGGGAGAGAAACTAAGCCATTCAGCGAGTGCGGAGGAGGAAGGGATACGAACCGGAAACGTCGTCCCCCTTGGCAGAGCAACTGTGGAACTGCTGGGCTGGGCTGGGCTAGGAAGGGGGGAAGGACAGCGCGTGGCAAGTCGCTGATCTTCTCTGCTATCCACATTTTACCGGTTTCCTACTGCCAAGCCGTCACTGTCGCTGCTGGGTCAGGTACTGCTCGTAGAGGCGTATTTTCTCCCCCATCTCCTTCACTACCTGGTCGCTCTCCGAGTACACGCCTGTCTCCAAGAGCTTCTCGCGATTCATCTTCAGCTGGTGGACAAAGGACTCCATGTCACGCCGCGCTTCTGCTGACTTCGCGGCGCTGCACGTGTCATGCAGCGGCGCATCCCTGGCGAGCACGAACTCCTCTGGAGTTGGTGAAACGTGTGTGGCAGGGGCAGAGGCCGCGTCAGGCGACGCCTCCTCGAGGCCACGCAGTCCCGGGGCGAGTGGGGGAAGGGTGCCGGCGCGCACGGAGGGCAGGGGAGCAACATCGTCCTCCTCACCCCCCACCACGGATGCCGTCCAGGACTGCAATTCGATTGGCGGATAGGCGCTGTCGACAGAAGTATCTCCCATGTCCATCACCACGCTTACTTCAGCAGCAGACTCACCCACCCGCAGCCTCTGTTGCGCATGCGGTGGCGGCTTTGCTTGTGAAATGCGTGAAACCTCAGAGACAGAGGACGCCTCGACTGTGGTGTCTTGGCGGGAAGAGGCGCCTGTTGTATGGTCACCCGCCCTCGCCTGCGCAGTGATGCAAGTTGCGCGCATCCACTCCTGCGGAGCAGCGTGGGAGTGGCGGCTGGTTCCGGGTGCGGCTGGCTGGGGAGACTCTGCCGCTCTCTCGACAATGGTGAAGGGAAGCGAACTTGATCGTGAGTTCCGATTGATCATCGCTAGCCCGGCCGCCACCTCATGTTTCAGCTCTGTCAGCATGGCATAAAAGTCATCTCCATCTGCGATATCGCTGGTCATACCCCTCGCGGTGGCACACGCGAGGGTGTCGCTAACGCTATTTGGCCCAACAGATGCAGTCAACAGCTGCTGCGGTTGCTGCAGCCGATGCGCCTGTACGGCCTGCCTCCCCTTCGCCACCTTCAGAGACTCCTTCTCCTTGCGCAGACGCTCCCACTCGCGCGTCTGGCACTCCTCGCACAGCCGATGGTATTTGCGCGTGACACTGGCAAGCTGCCGCTTGAGCTCACGCACATCATGCTCTAAGGTCGACTTCGACTCAGCCAGGAGGGCCGCATCGGCGCTTTTCTCGCGCAGCTGGCGCTGCGTCTCTGCCAGCTGTGTCTGCGCCAGGCTCAGCGCGCACTCCTGCTCCCGTAGCCGCTGGCCGTCTGTGTCAACCTGCTCGGAAAGGTAACGCGCGGCGCGTCGCCGGAGCAGATCATACTCTTGCTGCACCGAGCTGACCCTCTCCTGCAGCTGCAGAATGATGCGATCTTTCTCTTGCAATCGTGCTTGAAGGCTGGATTGGACAAGCTGTGCATCCTCACGGGTGCGGCGCGCCTGCTCCTCAGCGCGGGTGACGTACGCCTCATGCTTCTCCGCCACCTTTACTCGTCTCACGTTGAAAGCGGCCTCGCGAGCATCTAGTTGCGCGGTACGCTTTTCCAGTGTCTCACCAGCCACCTGCAGGCGGTGCCCCATTGCCTCAAGCTCTTGGCGAAGACGCTCAAGTTCTGCCATTCTTTTCGTCTCCGACTCTCGTACCTCCTTCTTCAGGCGGCGCTCCAGACGCTCCTTAGCCTGACGCAGCTGTGCCTGGTACCGGAGCTGCTGCTGCGCCTTCCAAACTTCGAGGTCGAAGGCGGCAGCATACTCGCTAGTGGCGCGGATAGAGCTGTCCATCTTGACCGGCGGCGACGACGATGCCATTGGTCTTGCTCGAAAGGAATACAGCTCCAATGAGACAGTGCACCGCGGCACCCGACAGCGGAATTGACTGTCCCGCACCGCCGGCCGAGAAAAATATATGTTGCCGAGCTGATACTCTATGGGGTCCACTCTCGACGTCTCTTGATCGAGAGAGAAACCCGCAGCGATTGCCCTCGGTATCGAGAGAGCAAAACATGCTCGAGATGCCACGGCACCGATGGTACGGCGGCAATGTTGAGTGTTGACCAGTCGCCGAAGAAGGAAACAGGACGTCTCGATGGCGCAAGTACCAACGAGGCGGAGGCGGCAGCCGGGGATGTCCAGAGTGAGGAGGAGAAGCGCGAAAGGCATTTATACGAAGTAGCGAGGCGGCGAGCGGAGAGCGTCCGCCTTAACCGCAAGCATGCGACATGTCCTTTCGATCCTCTCATCGCTGCTCCGAGGAAAGCGAGAAGACACGAGGACGACTGGAAAGGTCTGTCAAAAGCTACGGCACGGGCAGATGAATAACGCGAGAAGACACTAAACGCCTTTCGGCAGCGCATACGCACAAAAAAGAGCCGAGTCCTTGTCGACGTCTGCTGCCGAACGGGACTGTGCCTGTTCGCCCGTTGTCTTCGTTTTTTCGTTTCATACCCCTACCTCACCCCAACACCGAAGCAACTCGCAGCGAGACAGCCCGTCCTTGGGCTGCGTGCCCCTTGGCGCGCCATTCAGACACCCCCTTGCAACGAGAGAAACAAAAGACATCTGAGTAAGGCGAGAGAGAACAGAAGCATGTTTCTGTGTATGTGCCTCTATGGCGCTCCCTCTCGCAGGCCTTTTTCTTTTCTCAACTACACGCATGTACACACGCACACAATTCAAGGAGGAAAGAGAGGAGCAACAAGGACGAGCGATAAGGCAGATCGGGTAAAAGAAACGCGCCAGGCTAACTGCGCGTAACAAGAAGAAAAAAGAAAAATGAAGCAGACAAGATCCGCTTTGCGCACCTGCGAGATGGGCATCGCTGGCACACAGTCGTTTAGAAGTAACCGACAGACCAGTTGTAGCTGCCCATTGGACCGCCGTACTTCACGTAAGGGTGCATAAGCACGTCGTGCAGCGGCGGGCGCCACACGTCGCTATGGTAGAAGAATTTGCGGAACTCTGACGTGAGTCCTACGTAACCCTTGTCGATGAGATTCTCCTTCTCGTAGCGGTAGCGCTTGTAACTTGAAATGAAGCAGCGCAGGTTAACTTCAGCGGTCTGGTACGGGAGGTGCGCGGCTTGGCGTTCCGCGAACTCGATCATCATTTCCATGTTATAGCGCTCACGCTCTGGGCGTACCCACGCGCCAAAGATGGAGATACCAGCGATGATGGCAACCACGGTGCGGCCTGTGAACCAGCGCTTACCATACACCGGGTACACTCGGACAGCGGGGTAACCACCAGGAATCACGCGCTCCTGGCGGTAGGCCTGGCTGCTAAACCATGTGTAAAACGCCTTTGTGTCCGTCGGCACTGGGTCACGCACCAACCAGCGAGCAGTAGCGCGCAGCATGATGAAGAGCTAACAGAGGTAGAGGATGAAACGCAAGTGTACCCCCACGGGAGGGGCGCGCCACGAGCACAAGAATATATATATATATATGCGCGGTTCCTATGGAAGGTGGAAGCGGGCGGTGAAGTTTGTATGATGAGGCAGCTCGGCGTTGTCCTTGCAGCTACCACAGGCGTTGTTTTGACTTCCGATTTCTCTTTCCTGTTTCGCAGCTGATAGGAAGAGGAAGAGGATGGTGGAAGCAGTGACCGAAGCTGTGGCGATAAAAAACGGCCGTGCAACTACCACGGATATCGGGAAACCCGGAGGGGCTTCTGCGGCGCATATTTAGTTGTGTGCAGGAAATGTGGTAGAGATACGGGAGATGTAGAGAGAGCACGAAAGCAGCTGATTGGCGAACAGCAGGCGCTGGCGCGATTTCGACTAGCCAAACAAAGGAGAGAGCCCAGGAAAGGGGCGGCATCCGTGAAGCAGAACAGCGCGAGCTGGATGAGGAGCGAAGCACAGCACCGCTTTCGAAAGTCGGCATAAAAGGCACTGAGGTGCTGAGGTAGCAGTTGGTGTTCGTGCGCACAGTAAAAGGAGCACGAGAGCTTTAATAGGGGACACGCCAAGCGTAGCGCTTCATGGGCCCTTGCTGCTGCTATTCTGTGTTTATGTGTATGTGTATGTGTGTCTGTTGTGTGATGTGTGTGGCCAAAGAGTTACGACAGACTGAAAGACACGAGATGGTGAATGGTAGAGGGGGGAAGGTGTCTCCTCCTCCCCCGCCTCACGGCGCCGGTCCAACCTCGAGCAACGACAGAAGGCGCTGCATCGTCAAACACCAGCCAAGCATGAGGCTACAACGTGCAGACGGTGCGGCACACCACAGCTTTATATACATACACTGGTTAGTGACTGCACTGCACGAAACGAGGAGGAGGCTGAGGTGCATAGGCCAGACCCTTTGCCTGGTCAACCCTCCCCCTCTTTCGGCTCCCACTCTCTCACACACAGGGTCGCACTCACGCACATAAGCCGGTGTCTCATTACTAAGCCTTCTCCAGCGCAAGGCAGCAGCAGGTAAAGTAAGGATAAACGGAAGCGTCAAGACGTGGATCCCTACTGTTGCTTGCAGTCGGAGTTGCTTTCATCGACGCGCTTTGAGGGCATTGACGCGCGCTCCTTCCGCGCAGCAGCCTCGGCGGTCAGCACAGAAAGTGGCTTCTTGTATTGGATGATGAGTGTTTGATGCTTCACATCATAGGACAGGTGTGCACTCTCCAACGGTATGCGCGCGCGCTCCAGGTCCGGAATATCGAGCCTCTTGAAGTACTTCTTGTTTGACGTGCGCACTACAATCTTACCGACAGTGTCCCCGTCCTCACGCTCGATCGCGACAGAAAACACGTCTCTGGGGTACGGGAGATTCCGAATTCGCACCACGTAGTTTTCCTTTGTGTCCTGCCGCACGACCACAGGGCTACCGCTCGCTTCTACAATCAAAGTTCGATCCAGGTTGCGTGATGGTGCCTCGGTGCCAACCTCTATCGTCCACTCAGACAAGCCGCCGAGGGAATCGCGGCTGCGGCGCTTTCTCAGCAGCAGGGCATCTGTCACCACGTCGTACTCCTCAACCATCTCGCTCCCATCGGTGAACTTGGACGTTATCAGCCTACGGTCCCCGCGTATTACAGACGACCTGGGCTCTGCGAGCATTTTATCGAGCTTGCAGTGCGCAGAGGATACTGAGAAAGGATGGAGCCGTTGAGCACTTCGCCTGTGGGTACGACAGCTTGATGAAGCGCCCTTGAGCTCGGCCCAACCGTATGCAAGCGCCGTTTTCGTCGGTGTGGAGATGAAGGTCAGCCAAATGAGAAAAAAAAACTGCCGCTTTCCGTCGCCCGATGGCGCCCCTGCGCTGTCTATACGAGTGGAAGAGAATGCTGCCCTTTCTTTCGAAAGAGCATATGTGCGGGCGTGGAGGCGGGTCTCTCCCCCTTCGAGCCCGGTGGCTGCGAGTGCCCCTTCCTCGTCTTGCTTGAATGTGGCTCCTTCGCGAATCGAAGAAATGCCTTCTGCCGGTAGGAGTGGCAGGCACCTAGGCAGACCGTTTGTTTTCTACGGTGAAGCCAAGCGCGTGAAAGAGAAGGGCGCATAGAGGAGGTGTTAGAGAAGGATGCGGCCCCTCGACGGTGGGCTGCCCAAGAGGTGTACTGCCCATGGAAGACGAGGAGAACGGCTGGTGTCGCGCGCGCGAACTCCTCCCGCACAAGGGAGGCGGGAAGGAGAATGAGCCACCTCCGTTCGCACCGGAGAGCTCGCTGAGTCTGCTCGTGCATGAGGCGCCTTGACTTGTGTAAGGGGCTTCCTTTTCTCCCTTGGGGGATAAGTCGCTTCCTTCCTACTACTCTGTCGTAGCAGCTTCGCCCACTGCGGGAGCCAAAATATCACACAGTTGCTTGACACGATCGTCCGCCGGATGCACACGCCCAGCTATCTCGTGAAGCGTCTCGTACCTCAGATGCGTCTTTTTCCGCGCTAGCCGCTTAAACCGTGCCGTCGCGTTTCCTGAACAGCGCCGCCACTTCACGGCGCCGCCGTTCGGCTCTGTCGTCGTGACGGTGGCGACCGCCGCGGAGCTTTTGGTCGCTTTAGAGGCGCAGTGCAACGCCATCTCCTCCAGTACCGACATGTGCCCATTCAAAACGGCCCAGTGCGCCGGCGTCCGCTGCCACTTGTCTCTCGTGTCAAGCTTCAGATCATATCGGTGGAGAAGACGAGCCGCTGCAACGTTGCCGCCGCGCGCCGCGAAGTGCAACAGCGACTGCTGACGGGCGTCGCGACAGTGCGCCACGGCCTGGTCGTGGTCTAACAGGCGCTGAAGAACGGCGGCGGACCTGCTTGACGCCAAATGAGCAGCGGTCACGCCATCCGGCGTCACCGCGGTAAGCCTGGCGCCGTGCTGCAGCAGCACTTCCACCACACGCAATGTCGCCGACTCCTGCTCGAGGGAGCAGCAGCTCGCAACAGCCACGTGCAAGGGTGTAGTACAGCGGTGTTCACGACTGTTATACCCGTTGACGTTAGCGAGGCCGTTGCGAAGAAGTCGGTCAGCAATGCCGGCGCCTTGCGCGGCAACAACTTCACGAAGAAAGTGATCGGTAGGTGCCTCTGCAGAGCTGAGAGCTGGCGATGGCGGCAAAGGAAGTGACAACTCTCGCACTGTGTCGCCACTCTCCGGCTTCGACGCACCAATGGAGGAAGCTGCCAGCCATGCCTCGCGTAGAGCCTGCACATAGTCGCCGAAGCGGGGGTGCTGAAGCAACACGCAGGGCTGAAAACGAGTAGGAAGCCTGCCATGCTCGTCGATTTCGGCTTCGGAGCCAGCGTTGAGCCCGAGGTACACGGCGCGGCTGACCTTTAGGGCACCAAGCGAGTCACCCCCGGCGTGAAGGTAGTGAGTATCACAATAGACAGGCACACCCAGCGCGCATTGCCACACAGAACGCGCGACCCTGCACAACTCATCCTCCTCTCCGATGCAGGGGTCATGCTTTTCCTCGAGATGAGCACCAAGCTCTTCTCGCTGATCTTGGGCAGCGTCGACGGCAAGCTGGGCGCGGCTGACCTTGCCCGTCGGCGTCTGCGGCAAGGAAGCTTCGCGGGCGAGCAGCAGCCAGCGGCACGGCACCATGAAGGAGGGCAAGTGGAGCGCGAGCAGCTCCTGCAACGCAGCAACCACGCCAGCCCTGTGTTCTCTCAAGAGTTCCTCACCGACGACATCCTTCAGCACAACCGCCGCACCAATGGTTGGCGTGCCTGTCGCTGTTTTCACGCAAAAACAGGCGCACTGAGAAAAAAGTCCCTCTAGTGCTCGCTGAACGGTACCCTCCACCTCCTCCAAAGCCACGCGCTGGTCGTTCAACTTTAGTTGACAGTCTCGACGACCTCGCAGCTCCAACTCCCGCCTGCCTCCCTCACCTGGCGGCGCAAGCCTCCCGATATCCCCGGTGCGAAAGAAGCGCTCTCCAGTGACGGGGTCGTAGCCGAACGGTGACACAGTGCTATCCTCTGCGTATCCACAGCACACTTGATCCCCATAAAGGATAACCCCACCGTAATCGTCGCTCGCAGACTCACACAGCTCCCGACGCAATCCATCTTCTGATGTGGAAGAGACCCTGTCGCTGAGAAGCTCGTCGGATGCAGCAGTCAGCATCTCAATCCGAATCCGTGTACCCACGCCGGGCCCGCACTTCACGTGTTCTGCCCTCGTGCCTGGAAAAACGCGCCACACCGACTGGTATATGGTGACCTCAGTCACACCGTAGATGTTGTACAGTTCCACCTTATCGGCCCAGAGGCTGATCAGCTCTTGAGACATGCGCTCGCCACCAAGAAACACCTTCACCGGAGCGGTCGAGGACGGGAGTAACGACGGCAGATGGCCGGAGGTGGTAAGAGAAGAACAAACCGCTGGAGTACTTACCACGTGAGTTGGTTGCGCGCAGACCAGCAGCGACGCAGCCCGGCCGCTGAGAAGGTCCTCCTGAGTGCACGTGTAGAGGGCGCCGTGAGGCGTGCAGAGCCCCACAAGCATATCCCCAATAGACGGATCGAAGAACGGAGAGGAGAGGCCAAAGAAGCGACAGACTCCATCGACCGCGTTGAGGCCATCCTTGGCGAAAATGAAGCGCTGCATGTACGCTCTGAGATTTCCCCGTGAAGCTACCACACATTTAGGGTCCCCCGTTGAACCGGAGGTGTACATGTAGTAGGCGACGCGATTGTCATCGATCTGCTCCACCGGCAGACGTCCAGGTACGCCGGTACCCGCCTCCGCCACCTCCCGCTCTCCACTCCTTGCGCCGCTCGCTTCCGTCGAGAGCGCTTCATGAAGCAAGGACGCGACATCTTCGGAGCACAGATTCCAGCGCGGCCTTCGGTGCAGCTCCAGCCGCTGCAGTCGCAAGGGCGGATCGTCTGGGCGAAACACGCAAAACGACCAGCCTAGGCACAGGCACGCACTTTCTACTAGGCATGCATAGAAGGTTTCTCGACTGTAAATACCAACGTCGCACTCATCCTCTAAGCCACCCTCGTCGCCCCATGTGTCGTGCGCTCTGCCCGCAAGAAGTCCCGCCCGCTGGCCATGCGGTGAGGCGACGAATCGCTGCTTCAACAGCAACACAAACGCACACCATGTTCTTTTGGTGATGCGCATCTCTCTCATGGCCTCCTCGTTGACATCGACTACACCTCTGCTACCCTGCTGCCGTGACACCGTCGAGGAGTCGTCGGGGTGGTGGCGCCGAAGAAGTGCGAACATCACCTCGTCCTCACCGCGCTCTTCCAGAGCTGCGAGTATGCAGGCAGATAGTGTGGCGCCATCGCCCACACACCATGCGACGTTCGAGCTCATTCATGCATTTCTCTCGATGCTGTCCCGATCAGCACCAGTGTATGCTGCCGACGGAAAGAATGAACAACGACGAAACGTATGAGCGAGAAAGAAGAGAATATAAGGCGGAAACAGATCGCAGCGCGTCATTCATCTTTCCCTCTCATAGATGCCTGGACTGAGAGCCGCATCTCTCGGGGTACTTACAGACGTAGTCAAGGGGCGGAGGATAACGTTGGACTTGCAGAGTGTCCATCGTAGCACATCGGCACTGTAGCCTCGCACTCAAGCTGCTCGCAATCCCACATCTGGAAGTAGAGAGACACTCCTTTCTTGGAATGCACTCACAACATGCTGTCTTCCGTGACGCTGGGTGAGCTGTTTAGTCCGTTGGTCTCTGGCCTTGCGGAGAGGCGACACACACGACATGAGGTAAAGCATTACGTATCATCTTGGGCCTTTGGGAGGCGAATTAGATCCGGGAAAAACACTCAAAAGGCGTGGTCTTCTGCGTCGAGGAGATCTCGGGAGAGGCAATGGACAAAGAGAGAAAAGAAGGCAGGCCACTTTCACCTGCTCGCCTTTCTCCCCCGCCCCCTATTCTCCCCCCCCCCTAAAGCGTTTGTGGGCCGCTGCACTGTATATGCTCTACACTGGCTGTGCAGAAACAGCCATGCGATGCTGTTCTACCATACACTTATCGAAGCTACTGATTGTGTCGTCACAGATTTCAGCCAGACGCTCCAGGCCGTTAGCCACGGCCTCTACAGCATAGTCGGAAGCCTGCACATGCAAGAGCATCTTCGCCTCCAGCGGGTGGGGAATCGCGTAGCCAGCGCTCGTCACAGCGGCGTTCTGCATCAGAACATGGCGCAGGGGGTTTCCTAGGGTGTGATCTTCGTGAGAGAAGGTGACCACAGCCGTGGATTCGTTGTCAGTGATACGCTGCAAATCGATCTGAACCTTCTGCTCCTCTGAGGTGTCCACCTCATCGCCCTCGTTCATACGCTGGATGTGCTCCTGGTGGAGGATGAAAGCATCGCGGGGGTGTAAAGACGACATGATAGCCTCTCTCGCTGACTGCACATGCTAATGTGGGTCGTGAGGCACTGAAATGTTTATCGCTCGCCCTGTTGAAGCTCTTCGGGAAGGAGGCTGGAAAGGATGTGTTGGAGTCCGGGAGGGGGAATGTGAGGAGGAGCGAAAGAGAGGCAAAGCGCCAAGCCTTCAAGCTTCCTATCCTGGCTTGAGGTCCCAGACGACACCGTGTGGATAGGAGTAAAAGAGGGAATCAGTATGGAAAAGGGGCAAATCGTCATAGACAGAAATCGCTGAAGGTGCAAGTCCGTCGATCTGACACCACGAGAGATGATGGTGCAGAATAGCGGATGCAGGTGCATGCGCGTGTGTACTTGCCTGCTCGACACACGACGTCACCACGTCATTCATCCCTCCCACGCCTCTCCGTATCCGAGTAAGAGCGCCACGGCCACAGCAGCAACAAAAACAAGAAGTGAGAGAGAGGCGGATAGTTACACCTTAGAGCAAGACGCGCCATCAAGCACGCAGCAGCTTTCGAGCTATACACAGAATTTATTACAGCCCTGCGTTCGGGGTAGCAAGGGCCACAAGAAGAGTTGCTGCTTCTTGAGCTGTGATCGTAGCCGCTCTTCGTGAAGGCAGTGGCGCAACGCCCGAGAAGAAAGGGGTAACCTTGGGAGAAAACAAAAGGGTTACTGCCATGATTAAACGCTGGAGTCGACAGTTGTGTGAAACGTACCTGTTCTTTTCGTTGGCGCGCAGCTAGCGACTTGTGGACCCGAGATATGCACCTCCCTCCGCCCGCTCCTCCGGCAAGCGAGCTGTGGTTGAGGTGAGCCGTCGGCCTCCGTACCTTCTCCCCGGTCCCTTAGCTGGGGTGTAGTTCAGAAGCAGGTGCGGCCCCATTGCTGAGCACGGCCGTCACGCCCGATGCAGCGCGAAACAGTCGATCCTCCATCGCGGCCAGCAAATCTTCGTCGTCCTTGCTGTGTGGCCACTCTGAGATGAGTGGAAATACAAGGCTCCTCGCCCCTTCTACCGTCTCCGTCGCGCGCAGCGCATCGAAGACGGCAAAGCAGCCCTTTTCAGGATTGCCGTCAGGGCTCATGTCGTGGTAGAGGAGGCAGCTCTCTCTTAGTCGGGATAGGTGCCCATTAAAATCAAGAACAATGGTCTCACTAAGAGGCACAATGTCTTTGCCGCGGCGCACGTAAATCGGCGCATCCGCAGACGCTGTCAGCACGACCATACTACCGGGTGTGAGGAGGGACGACGGCACGCGCGGGGAGTAGTGAGTAAGAAGCTGGCCAGGGCTTACCATCGGCGCCTTCATTGGGTCGCTCATGATTCGCATGTCTCGAATTTCGACACGCGTCTGTGGATACCTATCTGCAATGGAGCGGTGGATCATGCTCACGGTAGTGCGACCCCTGCGCAGCACCACTACCGAGTCTTTCGATTCAACCTTCGCTACAGTCGACTCAATGCCGATTGTGCTTTGTCCGCCGTCAATAATTAGCAGCTCCGGGTCTCGAGCAGCTAAGTCGTCGTAAACGTGCTGCGCGGTCGTCGGGCTTACATGCCCGAAGGTGTTCGCGCTTGGTGCCGCTACAGGAACACCAACCATTTCGAGCAGTTTCAGCGTTGTCGCATTGTCGGGGATGCGAGCCCCGACGTAGCCAGAGCCGCCTGTAACGCACTCGGGAAGCGACGGATTTGCTTTGCATATGATCGTCAACGGTCCCGGCCAAAGAGCCGACCCGATTGTGCACGCCAGCTCAGCAGCCCCCTCGTCCCACTTCAGATCCCATAACTTACGCACGCCATCCAGGTCGTACACGTGACAAATGAGCGGATCGGTAGATGGGCGCCCTTTCACGGTGTAAATTCTCTTGGCAGCACTCTCAATTAGCGCATTGCCACCTAAACCGTAGACAGTTTCGGTCGGGATGGCGACAAGATTGCCTTGCAATAGGGCATCAGCCGCCCGCCGTAGGTCCTCCGGTGAGGTCCCGATAATTTGAGCCATGAGTTGTCTCCTCGAAAACAAAGGATACGAGACTGGGGTTCCGCTCGGCGTGACCTCTGCGAAGATGCGCCGAGATGGGCAACTGCTGCGGCTGTAGCACCTCCAAGTACGAGCTTTCGAGTTGCTAGCCCGCTCGCGAAACAACGAAAAGGTGTAAAGAGAGGCGCGCAAGTCGCGCGCGCGAGGATCTCCAGCGAAGCAACCCTAAGAGGAAGGAGAACTGCAGATGATGAGCGGATTCGGCTCGTCAGAAGCGATTTGCGCAATAAGCGAAATTTCCACGAAGCGAAAAGTGGTGGCCGCGACGCACTGTGAGCGAGTATGTGACCATGACACGAGAGAGCGCTCGGTTTCCTACTCGCACGTGTCTTTCCCCTACAGTAGAAAGGGCGGACGCCCTCCCAAAGAGAATTCGGCAAGCCGCGCAGGCTGTGCGTGTTCGAAGCCATTTCAAAAACGCGAAAGGGAGTCTGTACGGCTTTTGCCCGTATACTTCTGCTGGCAATCTCTTTTCCTGTCAGCCTTACGTCCTTATCAGATTAAACGGAGCTGCTGCTTGTGCATAAAAGGGCAAAGGAAATAACGCCAAGAAAACAAAAAACGGAATCACCCGCCTGTCCTCTGTGTCCGAACACAGTGCATCACGGATTTACACCGAAGACGTTCGCGCATCTGCGTGCTTCTCCCTCTTCCTCGTCCCTCAAAGGCCCGCGCGCCACTCCACACCCGAAAGAGAAAACGCAGGCGAAAAAAAAAACGCCTCTCACTAGAGGAGCTCACTGCAGAGGAACGCAGAACTCAACTAAAAACATTCACACGGTTTGCTGACTTTTTTAAAACGCATACATGCCGTCACGCTATATGCGAACCACACACCCCACTAACAGCACATGGAGGCCCAGACACGAAAGCCGACCACAAAACTGTTATTTTCAAGTTCAGCGCGTACATTCTGCCATACTACACGAGTGAAGCTCCACTCTGCCCCTGCCTGCCACAGGCGCATCGCGCACGTGCGAAGCGGCGGCGGGCACGCCACACAGCAAGGCCAACTCCGTCATCGGGCAACCACCTTGGTCTCGAACTCTACACACCGCTCACTGCACAGGTCGCCCCACAGTCGCTCCCATGACGCCGGGCGTCACCTGCCGCATCCCTCGGAGTGCGGCTCAGGCTCCCCGTCAGTGAGCAGTGAGGGCCGGGCGAGACACGCTCGACTCACGTCGGCACGTTGCCTACCACATGGATGGTGCAGCCGCGCCTACTGCCGCAGGTCGCTCCGGGGCAACGCCGCCCAGGACCTCGCCGCCGCCATCCGTGGCGATACATCACCCTGACCTCCCCACGCCGTGGGCATTTGACCTTGTCGCCGCGAGAAGTGGATCGGCACTGGACAGCATAGCGGCTGCTTGGCTTCCCTGCGCAGCGATCCGGTGCGGGGCCGCTGAGCTGCCAGGCCCTGAGGTGTCCCCCCTCCCCATCGTCAGGGAGACAGAGTGAAGACACGAAGCGAAGGAAAAACAGATGAAAGACAGAAAAGCGAAAAAAGCTCCGAAGGAGAATAAAAACAAACGAAACCACATCAAATCTCTAAAGGGAAAAGAATCGAATGGAAGGCCTTAACATAGGACAAGCCACAATCGATGTTATCGGATTGACCTCCAAGAGCGGAAACAGAAGGATTCAGGTCGGGGTGCGGCTTAAAAAATGAACCCACACTACTTGCTGTTCTCGTGAGTGTGCTCACCAGTCCAAAGCGGATGGAAGGTCCTCAACGTCCTTGCGCGACGTCGACTTGCGAGAGATAAAATTGCGGGAAGCGCCTCGATCACCGCGGCGACTAACCAACTCACTGTTGCTTTCTCGGGAGAAATCGCCTCGACCGCCCCTCTTGAAGCGCTCCTGCTGCTGCATCCGATGCCGGTAGCGCTCGGCGAGCTGCACTAACTCTGTTGGGACAGTAGCACGACACTGATTCAAATAGTCCACGAGGTCCGTAGCAAGACTACCGTTCTCGTGGCCAAGGAATGTGTAAGCCGTACCGGTTCGACCGGCGCGGCCTGTACGGCCAATGCGATGGCAGTAGCTATCGATGCTCTTTGGGGCCTGAAAGTTCACCACGCACGTCACGTCAGGAATGTCTAAACCACGAGAGGCAACATCAGTCGCGACGAGAAGGCGAATTTGGTTCTTCTTGAACATGTCCATGACCCTGTCCCGCTGCCGCTGCGACAGACCACCGTGAATCGTCCCTATGTAACGAACATCGATTCCAAGTCGCTGGCTGAATGCCCTGGCTGTATCCTCCGTATCCGTCTGGCGCTCTACGAAGATCATGAGTTTGTCCTTGTTGTCATCGATGGTGCCTTCCTCGACCAGTGACCCGAGCTTCTCGATTCGCTCTATGAAGGTGTGACAGAAGAAAAACTCTTGCTTGATTTGCTCATTCACCTGCAGCCCTGTGCCGGCCGTGCCGGCTCGAATCAAAACACGATCGTTGGAGAGATACTTGCGCGCCATCTCTTGCACCGACTTCGGCCACGTCGCCGACCACATCATCGTCTGCGGGTGCGAGGCTGAGTCGAAGTAGGCCATAATCTCATCCAAAGCAGCCTGGAACCCCATGTCAAGAAGGCGATCTGCTTCGTCAAAGACCAGAAACGACATATTGCGAATGGACACGTCGCCGCCGTCGAGAAAGTCCTTGAGTCGCCCTGGGCAAGCAATGAGCACATCACAACCGTTTCGAAGTCGGCGAGCCTGCAGATCTCGCGGGGCGCCGCCGTAGGCCTCGCAGACGCGCACTTGCCCACATGAGAGGTCCTGAAAAACCTTAGTGGTTTGCTGAACTAGTTCCCGTGTCGGAGCGAGAACTAGAACGCAGGGCGTGTTATCGGGGTTGCGCTGGAGTGCTGTGAGAGCTGGAACCGCAAACGCAACCGTCTTTCCTGAGCCTGTTGGCGCGAGTCCGATAACATCGTGACCGTTGGCTAGCAGGGGTATCGTAAACTTCTGAATGTCAGTCGTAGAAGGGTATTTGAGCGTCCTCAGCCCCTCCGCCAGCCACGGCGGCGCATCGCGCAGCTCTGCAAATGAGTTTAGCGGGGTGACGTCGACATGATGGCCATCGCTGTTCGTGATAGAGACGGCGCGTGCCGACGTCGCTGCGCGCGCACTTGTCCTCGTCGGCGGATCTGGATCGCCAATACTCGAGCTAGTAGCGGGCGTTGATCCTTTGTACACAACACTGGTCATAGAGAAGCTACGCACCATGTTCGCCAGAGGCAAAAGATTCCGGTGGGCCCGAAAAGGCGCGGCGCGGCGCCTGCTGAGCAGCGCATTGATGAAACGTTGCATCTGCACGACTGATTCGTAGCACGACCAACGATCTAAGGTGCAGAGGGTGCGACAGTACCAAACAGCAAGTTGCGGGAAAAGGCACCCTATTCTAATACCGCAGGCGCCCCGTGTGATGCGAAACACAAAAAGATGCAGAGGAAAGGAGAGGGAGGTATGAAGTCAATCAGCAGGTTCAGTAGTCCGCAGAAAGCCCTCGGGCAGCCCCCAGCACTGCAGTAAGTAGCGCTGGATGACCTTAAGTCCATGCATGATCGGGCTAGGGGAGTGCAATGCTACTTTTCTTTGACGTGGCTGACAGCAAGATCACTATGTGGAGCGATGTCCGCCGCTCGCTCTGAGCTACGAGCTACGCCTTCGTGCTGTATTTTGAAAGGGGTAAATGCAAAGTCATCTTCCAAAGTCGATGCGTCACTTGGTAATGTATATGTAGAGACCCCAGCGGAACGGTGCATAATGCGATACAGGTAAAAGAGAAAGTCGACTATGAAACGCTGGCCGCGCTGTAGTTGACCGCAATCATCACCCAAACGGAAAACACCCGCTCCGGAAAACAGAATACCTTCACCCGCACTCCGAACTTGGCACTGTCCACCACAGTATCCAAAATCTCCCTCCCCACCGACGCAGCGCGCACCACGTCCATCACGCTGCCCGCGTCAAGGTACGAAACGTTCACTGGGATAGCCTTGAAGGTTTTCCCTGCTCCTAGGACACCCTTTACAGACTCTTGAAAAAGGGCGAAGCTCTCCGCGCGGCCTTCGCTCTGCTGACGCTCGTAGAGTAGCAGTGCCTGCGACAGCACGTACGAAACCGTGTTGTCGTACGTCGTCACCACGCCAAAAGAGTCGCGGTACGTTGAAATTGCTGCTCGAAGCTGAATTTCCAGTGAGCGCTCGATCGACGACGCAGCGACAGTTTCAAACAGAAGCGGTGCAGGAGGGTACCGTGGCACCATTCGCAGCTTCAGCACGTTCAGTGGCTTCCAGAGCTCTTCGTTGTAGTACTCAAATGACGTAGTAGCGATGCTGTTCGAGGCTTGGCAATTGGCAAAGAAGGACTTGTTATTGAAGATGCAGTCGACGGTAGCAAACGTCTCCTGCTCGCTTGGCAGAGACCGCTCACCCGACGTAGGGTTCCACACCGTGACCTTGGCAGAGCCAGCAGCATCGATGGACCTGGACACAACGAAGACGTTGATGTCACCATTGTGGCAAGACCCGACAGCGCAGAAGGCGTCAATACCAAAACCCAGCAAGAGAGAGCAAAGAAGAGCGGCGTGGTTGCAGTGGTGGCCTTGCCTCTGCGAGAGAAAAATGAAAGGCGACAGCCAGCTACTTTCCTCAGCGCTCAATATGCCTACGGAGCCGGCTCCCTCAGTTGTGACGCGCAGTAGCGAGACAAAACGCGCGGCATCTTGCGGTGAGTCGAGGCCGAACTCGGCCTGTATCGGCGAAACAAAGTGGGTCAGAGGCACCATCCTCCCAGTCGAGGTGGATGCAAATAGTCGCACCCTGCGCTCTTTGTGTGTGGGGCGGAGGCCCTGATACTCTGACCACCATCGCCGAGAGTACACCAGGAATTCGCGGTCAGCGTTAGTGACGGCAACACGCTGCTGCTCCACACGTGACGCAATATCTTCTTCCTTGTATCGAATTCGCTTTTTCGACACTAGCTCCAGCTGTAGGTCTACAATACCTGCTGGTACTCCGGCGTTTCTGCCACAGAGTTCCACCGTGAGCCCTAGATAACCGCTTTTTAGCACTTTTCTCCATTCTATGATGTTCTCGCCCAGGAGCTCAGCGACGTTGAGTTGCGCATTTTCTCGCAAGACGGCAATGTGAAAAGGGGTCGATACTTCGATAAGATCCGCTTCACCAAACCCGAACCCGGTGGCGTCCACTTCAAATAGGAACTCGTCATCAAATACGGGTTCTGCAGAGCACGCTTTCAAAGCAGATTTGAACCTCTGGCTTCCAAACTGAGCAGCGAAGAAAACAGAACGCTTGTGCACAGTTGAGGGCGCTAGGTCAAGGTTGTCCACAAAAGCGCGCCCGCCATTCAATCGGACAAGAAGGTAGTACCGCCCGTCGGTTGGTATGGTGACGGAAGTCGCCACGCCTGCGGTAGAGCGAGACTGAATCTGACTAACAAGCTCCTGGAGTATTCCTTTTTCTTTCACAATCCGCATGATGGCGCTGGGGTTTTCGTCCGAGATCCCGTCATTGCCGTGCTCTGAGACATAGGTATCAACAATGTCGCGTATCGAGTCGTACACATTGGTTTCGTGTAGGAAAGAGTGAATTGCGGACTTCATGGATTTCAAATGCTCAGGTGATACCTGGCTAGATCCTCGCAGCGAGTCCATTGTTGGCCGGATTGCTCACCTCGTCCTGTATACACCACTTAATTATCGAAAACGACGGGTCGAAGCAAGGCACAAGGAGTTCGAGCGATCAAGGTAGAGGTGGAGTTAAGGACAAGAGGGATGTGCTCATTACAATTAGCAAAAAGGAGCGACTTTGCAACATGCTTGAAGCAGTGCACCTAAGAATATACTCTTGTCCTGATGTGGCAGCATAAGAAGCACAGCCCATGAGTCGAGCCGACAGACGTAGGAGTTTCCCTTCTTTTTCTTCCTCATTTTCACTCCTCATCATACTGCACACGAGCAATAAACAAAGCACAGTTCATAAGCAGAAGAAGCAACGAGTTCACCAGCAGCGCAACTCCTGGCCAGGCCACTCCTTTGCTCCCATAGGGATCCACCGTCTTCCAGACGGAAAGACAGATGGACGTGAAGAGAAGGAGTGTTGCCATGAAGAACATACTTTTATCCTTCTTTATCACGTCTTCGTCGTCATCCATCTCAGTTTCTGAGCCCAAGATGTACATGGGCTTCACAAGCAGCAAAACGAAGCTACCGAGTAACCCAACTAGCATGGGTAGCCACATGAGAAAGTTATATGGTAAAGTCGCCTTACTTGCCATCACTGCTCCATCTGAAAAGACAAGGAGGGCGGCACCAAATATGACCCCTGACAGGATAAATGTTAATTGGCGGCGACTCATTGTAATCGCTTCTTGTGTGAAGCTCCCAAGAGGAAAGCAGGAAGGGAGTTGAAGGAAGTTTGTACCCAAAGCGCTTTGAGAACGTCTGATCCATCCGTAAGCGTGCGAAACTTGAAACTGCAGGAGCCCTTAATGGTTATATAGGCGCCTACTGTCCTTGGAAACCCCTTTTTCGGGTTCCCTGTGCGCGACTGCGTCGCCATGACCTTCTCTCTTGGTTATAAATAGCGCAAGATTGCGATGGAATTTAAGGTACGAGAACTATCACGATTGAAGGGAAAGGAAAAAGCTAGCTGATATGCGCATTCAGCCCAGTTACTCTCTTGTTTCCATCTATCAGCTGCCGGAGTTTGATGGGGTCATCAGACATCACGCCGTTGAGTGGCCACCGGATTCCCTGTAGAATATCCACCTCATCGTTGAGGTTCCACCCAATCACCGCGACGCCTCGGCTCTGAAGGTACTTCCAGAGCAACGGTGAGGAGAAAAGAAATGCACCAACATTGGCGCAGACTTTTCCAAATGACTTCGCGGCATCAGCTTTCATGGTACTAGTAAAAACGGGAATCGAGAAAACATCATAGTTTACGGAGAAGTAAGGTAGGAGCCCTGTGTAAAAGAGAAGATACGTCCTGAAAAAGTCGAAGGGACCCGCAAAGATTCGATGCCGTTTCCGGAGTTCTGGCTCTCTCTCCGCGAAGTACTCACTGATGAACCGTTGATTATGTTGTCGACTGCTTCCGACAAATGTGATGCTCTCGCGGCCAAACGTGGAAATCAGGTTCATAACTAGAGCCACAAAATCTTTGCCTTCGTCCTTGATGTCAATATGCAAAGGCATTGAAGGTAGCTTCTCGAAAACTTCACTCAGCAGACATATTCTTGTGGTGTCATCCACGGGGACTTCGTCCGAAGCTTTGTACTGTTTGATAGAGTGGGTAGTGAACTCTAAATCAATAACTCTCTTGGTTTGAGGGAGTGTTTTGGAAGGATCTTCACCAACCACCAAATCTGCCACCGACAGCCCCGCGTACTCGGGGCCGCATGTACGCTCAAGTGTACGATCATGGGCTACGACGACTTGGCCATCCTTCGATTTCCTGACGTCGAGCTCGATCATGTCGCAGAGACCATTCTGAACAGCGCGCATGAACGTGTACATCGTGTTTTCGGGGCCCAACAGTGAGCCACCCCGGTGAGCGATTTTGGTGATAGGGTATGGGAACTTCTTTTTGAAGAGCACTTTCCGCCTCTTGCTACGTAGTGCCGCCTTAAGGAGGCAAAAAGAGAGGAGAAGGTAGGCTCCCATTCCCAGAGCAATAGTCGGCAGGACGCGCATCGGAATCCACTGGAAAATCAATCGCTTCCTAGATCCACACAACAAAGCAGAGAAAAGAAGCAAAGGCGAGGATCGACAGCGCAGTCACTATTCAGAGCGCGACGGAAACAGAAGGACCTCCAGCAATAGCAACAATGCACTGCCAGACATGAGGACCTGAGGGAAGCTTCCAAGATTGGGTTCTGTGCAGTGGCAGGACCACCTTCCATACAGCGCCTCTCATCAGAAGCGCTTTGGTTCAAAAGGTGCGCGGTGATCAGCTACACCTTTCCTTCCACCTTCACCAAAAGGAAACACTCATTATCCCAAACAATGGGAACTCAACCACGCCTCTGGGTGAAGCGCTCTTGATCCCCCATTCAAGTCGTGTGATATAAGAAATGGATGGCCATGCAGAAGCAGAGCACCAAAGATCGGCACGCGCATATGAAATAGGCAGGGCGAGAAAAAAGGCGCAGCGGATCTGCGTCGCCTCATGCCCCTTTAAGATGTGCAGTAGAGTTAACTAACAAGCACGAAGTCGTCACCCTAGCCGATAGCAGAAGTTTATCACCTCGCATAAGAGAGAAGGGGCCCCTTCCGGTTTGCCCAGGCATTTTTTCCCATAAAACGGGATAGCCCTCACAGTAGGCATCGGCGAGGCGCCACTTTCGCCATTGAAAATGAGGAGGCCCCCACCAACCTCACGCACCCACTGCCACACAGAAGCATGGAAGATGCCCCCGGTTTCCCGCCCCCCACTAAGCCTCCACAGAAAAGGAGCTAAGCGAAAGCAAAAATACGCGCGCCTAAAAAGACCCCTGGCCTCCCTTTTTCTCTGAACCCGAACGGTCTTCAGGCATTATGCGCTGGCAGCGAAGGGGCGTTTACACAAGCGCAACTTGGCCGGCCCCATGAAGCCACACAGAAAAAGAGCGCCCGGCCTCTAGGGGCGGCCCCTGCCTTTTCGGAAAGAGATCACCAGGACCCCGCCCCCCACAGACGGATCCCGCACCGAGCCCCCAACCCTCTGACAGCGCACGGGCCCCTGGCCACGGCTAAGGTAAAGGTGAAAAGTAACAGAAAAGGCAGCAGCCCCGAGTGGGGAGCAGCCCATCGCATACTCGCTAAAAACACCGCCACCAAAAAAGTTCTTCGAAAAGCGGGCCCCACCAGGGAAAAGCCCCCCGGCCCCCCATTCCCCCAAACGAAAAGACCAACCAGCCAACGCTACCGCCAACCCCCAGAAGCCACCGCGACCGCAAAATCCATTTGCCCCAAGCCCCTCTAATAGGATTTTCCCCAAACCGCAGCTGACTCCCCCACTACCCGGCCATTCTTTTACCACACGTATTACTCGAAAGGCGCTTTTCAAAAAAAACCCTTTCCAGTGAACGGAAGGCAAATTTACCCCAGCCGGCCCCTCCCCCTCCCAAAGCCCAAAATGATACATCAAAAGCATGGTCCCAGGACGCCTTTATAGTACACACGCACAGCCCAGGGCACGCTTTTTAAACCCACCGCGCAGGCCCCGGCGCCCCCCCCGGCACCACAAATTGGCACAATTGGGCTTTTTTCCCGTTTTAAGGCTCTCAACCTTGCCGCCTTAAAGGGGCGCCGGCGGTCTAAGGCGTGTGGCCACGCCGGCTTTGAGCCCGGAAACGCGCGCGATGAAAAAACACAGCGCGGAAGGGCCCCCCGCCCGCGAAACACACCGCCGCCGCCCCCCCATTCGCAAACCCAAAAAAACTGAGCCACAGGCAACCCGCCAAAGCAAAGACGTTTTTCTCGCGCACGAACTACTGCTTCTCTAGGCCATCAACGGCTGCTAAAACAGCGATCCTAAGCGGCTTTGCCGTTATCCACCAACAAATGCCAAGCGCCAGATCGACCAGAAAAAAGGAGGAGAAAAAGCCCGCAAGAAAAGCCTTTTTGCGCTTCCAATCAGGACAAGAATTAAGCCCAAGAAGCCCCTGAAGCACATTACGTTGTATCTTTAAGTGGCAAGCGGTTTCAAGAACAGGGGGGTGCTGGCGCGCCCTTCCGTTTTGGGCCGTGGCGCCATTCTGCCTCATCCAAAGCCTTGAAAATATTGAAGCTAGCAATGAATGCCTTCAAATATTGTCATTTTTACTTTCTCTGGCGTCTACAAATCTGCAGGATAGTATGTATTTTGGATAGATGTGAGGAATTTCATGTTGGGATGTCTTTTTGCTTGGTGGGCGGCGGCCTCAGCCGGCGACACCCTTATCAGCTTTCGCTCATTAGCTTTACTTTCCTTGTTAAAAAGGAGCACGTAAAATAACCTATTTCTTTAGGACGGGAGCTTTTGGGGATGTTGTTTGTGCTCTTCAGATCTGCTATTTCTCCGTTATGCGACACATTTTCCCGCCAAGCTTTTTTCAACAATAGTAAACCCGCATAATCATTTTTATTGCTAATGGGTGGGCCATCTGTGGGAACTTCTGGGACTGGACCAAATTATACAAGCCGGCCCGAATACGTGTTCGCAGGCACATGTCTTTTTCAGGGCAAAAAGATCACTTTGGGTGGGCTAAAGCGGGTTTTGGGTGGCGGCGGCCCCTGTGAAGTGCCTCTGCCGTAAACTCGTCGCGCGCGGCTTCGCAACGGAACCCCGCCAAAATAGGCGGGTCCCCGATGTCCCCGGCACTTTTGTATTATACAAGACTCCCAGGTGGCAAAAAACGCATTGGCCAGCTCTGATGTAGGACTGGATCTCGACGGCGGCTAAAGAACCCGCCGGCCACCGCTAAAATATGTTTGCGGGTATCCAAATGAGTAAATGAAAAAGACTTTTCACAAAAAGAGAAGGCAGCAACGGGAAGCCTTTTGGATGTATGTTTGCAGTTGGATGTCGTTTACGTTGGGGTAAGCGAGGGATGCCCGGGCCTGTTTTGGCCGAACATGGTGCCCGATTAGGGCCAACGCGTTCTTTTTTCGCCGCGCTGAAAGGGCGAACTGTCGCTTGGTAGCCAAAACCGCTTCGACATTTTTTTCTGAGGAAAACTGGTGAGGTCCAGGGGAAGAATTTTTCTTACACGGGCGCAAACAAATGTTGTTTGCGCGTTTGGGTTGGTTGATGCGGCGTTTGGGCGCTTGCTAAACATAGAAACCTGCGGGCGGCGCTTAGGCTTCTGAAAATTGGGGGGCGTTTGTTTGCCCCCAGCTTTCTTTTTTGATCATGGTGGTGGTGCATTTTCATTCTTTCTGAGCAATTATGTAAGTTTCTTGGGTGCAGGATGTGCAAAGTCTGCGTGGGGTGCCGCCAATTTCGATTCCGCTTTTTGGTGGCCGCTTGGCGGCCGGTGGGGCGCTGTGGGGCTTCGCCCGTTTCGGCCGGCTCGTAAAAGAAAACGGGGGCGAAGGGGCCTGGCAATGATAAACAAAAATTATGTAGACGACTCATGAAAAAGCCCGTTATCGCGTGAGCCTCGCCTATTGGTGGCTCTCGGCGCGTCGGTTTGTGTCGGGGTGCGGCCCCCCTGCGTGTGGGGAAATGGGCGCTTGGCCTCGCGGAAAATGGGGTCTTTTCGGGGGGCGGGGCCTTGTCGCGCGGTGGTGCTTCTAAAATTTTATTCATTGGGAAACAGCTTCTTAGTTAGGGGCCTTGGCGGTGGTTTTATGGGGCTGAAGGTTTCGTGTGTTCGAGAGACCCCTTTTCATTGCTTAAAAGGGCTTGTGTGTGGAAAACGCTCTTTGGGGCTAGGGCCCGGGTCGGCTGCGCACCCCCCCTGGGGGGTCTTTTGGCTCATTACCCAAGTCGCCTTAGTCTCGGGGAAGGTGGTTGGCAGGGGGTGGGGCGGGGGCGCCGGCTAATTTTTTTTAATTGGGGGGTTTAGCTACCGGCCAAAAGAATCCCCAGGGGCTTCGAAAATTGCAAAGGGTAGCCGTGTGCTGGCAGGGATCTTAGGGCGAAAGGGTAGCTCCGCAAGCCGAATCCGTGGTCTCAACGATAAGGGGCTTGATTTGATTGTTGCCCACTGGTCTTCGTGCTGCGTTGCGGGTTTGGGACTCTGGCGCCGAGCCGGTTCTTACTCCGAAAGGGATGCGGAGTATGTGGTGGGTGCGTTAGTGGTCTTGCGTAAGCCGTGGATTTGCGAACCCTGCTTTACTTCTCAACAGGGAACGCGCAAATTCGGGTAGGGGGGCTCCACACCTGGAGGAAGGTGATCGGAGGGAAGATGGCTAGAAGGGGGGAGGCGTAGAGCCTTTTTCGTGTTCTTGTGGATGAGGAAGGCATGGAGAGGTTTGGTTCCCTGCAGGGGGGAGAGGGTCAATGGGAATTGTGGTTGCTGTGATGAGTAAAGTAGCAGGCGTGATTTCACGTCGGAAACGGCCTGTGGAGCGCTGCTGGCAGGGATCGCGTGGGCGACTAACATGGAATAAGGTTAACACGCCCGAGTTTACGAGTGAAGCAGAGAAAAACGGCCCTTGAACTCTCTCAGACTCAGGCTTCCAGAAGCACGGGGTCGGGGGCTGGAGCGGTCTGGTTCGAGGGTAACTGTGTACAAGCGTTAGGGCTTCAATGATTATATTTCCGCATACGCAAGATCCAGGCAAGTGTGCCATTATGCACGCACTTCAGTTAAATAACACGGCCCGGTTACGCACCCTTAGAACCCTACGAGGGAAGCCGGTCCGTGACGTGTGGCGAAGTGTTAGATGCTGGGAACTGCGATTAAGGCTTTGTTAGGTGCTTGCTACTCTGACTTATCGGAACAAAAGCGATTACGTATTCTACGAATGTGCAGAAGAAAATGCTCCAGAAATCATACGGTTGCCCTAAAAAATTTTTGCAGCACTGCTTTCCCAATATTTTGTCAAAGCCTGTGGTCTGTTCAAAAAAAAAAGTATACACATGGAAAGCGAGGATTGACTTCCTTCTCGAGAGAGGTGGACGCGGCAACGATTCTTTCTGCGCGGAAAGCAAAAAACAAAAACAGAATCGCTATTTTCTGCCCAGATGAGCATGGCTGTTATTATTTTAATCCACTCGGCGGTCACTTTGCTTCATGATCCACTCTCTGCTACCTGTGCAAAAGTGATGGGCACTGGCACTTCGGAGTTAGCCCCACAAATTTGTAGCAGCTTTTAGTACATTAATCTGGTGAAAAGTACATTCCAGTGAGTCTCAGCTTTAAAGAAATGAGCATAGACGAAGAAGAAAGTAGGGCTCGGAATTCATTTCCACCACTTTGGAAAGAGGTTGCGGGCGTCTGCAACACCGCGTTTCAAAAATTCAAAAAGCGTCCGTCCCATAACCTATGCAAAGACTATAATAAGCTGATTAGCCAGATATGCGAAGCACATGGACTTGTCTACAACTTGACTGCGTACCAGTGCTCCAACTACCCTGCTCTTGTCCGAGGCAGCAACTCTACACCGGTTGTGGGCGAGACAGTGGAGAGCACACAGGTGCTTGTGGTGTACTACCTTCTCCGTGAGTTGCTGAAAAAGCAAATCAATAATGTCAAATCGACGATACAGAAGGACTCCATCTTATCGTACTTGGATGCATATGAAAAGTATACGGCCGGTGGAAATGTTGTGAAGTCGATTTTCACATACCTTCACTGGACCTGGCAAAAGAGGGGCCTGCCAGCGGAGCACATTATTCAGCCAACGGAAATTGTTGTCGGACACTTGTGGATAGATGTCATTTTGACCTCTGAGCTCAAGGACGCGTTCAGAGCGAAAGTGAACGAAATCGTGTGCCGTGTCCGATCAGGTGGCCCAACAAGCATAGGCGAAATGGAAAGCGTCAAGCGCTTTTCGCTTAATCTTGGGTGCTCTACTGACGTGCGACTGACCCTGTATTCTTCTGTAGTGGAAGAAACATACTTGAAAAGCCTTGGTTCTTACTATAGCGCGAACAGGTCAGTTTTCAAAGCCCTTGGCGTCGATGAGTACATCAATCAGTGCGTCAAGGCTGTGAAAAAAGAGGACATTTTGGCACGGTGCTTCCTCATACGGTCTTCGTACGAGCAGGTGAGCGAATGCGTTTTGCGACTTCTCATTCACGATGAGAAAAACTACCTCATTCCTTTCTGCAAAAAGTGTATCGACCCATCTGATGGTAACGATCCGTTGTCAAGGAAGAAGTCATTGGCAGCTCTCTACGATCTACTCGGCGGTGGTGCAGAAGAGTCGTGGATGGAAGATTTGTTGACAGAAACAGTCTCAGAGTACGCAGACCGGGAGCTCAAGAGGACTGGTGATTCTTCTGAGGCATCGTCCATTTTAAGAATTCTGAAGAGGACTCAGCAAACTTTCGAGATGACCATTTCCAGTATTTTTGGTCACCAGCCGCGCCTCATTCGGGCTGTATACGATGGAATTCAGGCCAATTTAGCAGCACTCGAAAGACCAGCCGCTAATGAGGACAGTGCAGCAAAAATTGCAAAGCGTCTCGCTAAGTACGCAGCAGAAGAGATCAAAAACATGCCCATTGATGAGCTACGCCGGAAGAACAACTGGATCGCGGTCATTTACCGTCTCTGCTCCAGGCAGGATGTATTTCACCAATCTTACACTCGATTTTTGCAAGAGCGGCTCTTGACCAGTATTTTCGGCACTGGAAAGCAAAGCGAAATAGCTGTGCGTGAGGAAAGTATGCTGTCGAGTCTTCTGATCAAGGACAGGAACTTTGCGTTTATTTTCAACTGCATGCGCATGCTTAATGACGCCTGCCGAAACGACTTGAAAGACGTGGTGCGAGTGCACGGGCTCCTAGTGAAGCCCTATATATTGACGGCGTTCGCGTGGGGTGAGTCGCGTCGCTCTGCGGAGGTGGGGCGTACTTCAATTCCTCTTGAATTACAGACAGTCATCCGCCACGATAGTGACGCCTACGCAGCGCAACAGAATGGTCGACAACTCCTTTTTTCACCGGAACACTCAGGCGCTCGTGTTAAAATGAGTGCCCCTGATCAGTCCGCATCGTTTTTTCTCCTGGTTTCATTCTCCCAGATGCGCTACTTGCTGGTGATGAACAAAGCAAGTGAATGGTCCGCAAACGAGCTGTGCTCTTGTACCCGAACAAGTCTCGAGGAGTGCAAGCGAGCGTTGGCACCGTTTGTACAAACTCGCTTGTTGCGGGAAACTGCGCCGGATGTTTTTGACGTGAATCCTGACATTTTTGCTTTACAGAGTGGCGAGGAGAAAATGTACGACCTGCGCTATATAGAGTTGGGGTCCCAACAAAGCAACCCAGAGAAAAGCAGCTGCTTCCTGCGGGGAGAAAAATCGCATGTCTTATCAATAGAAGGCGCTGTGATGCGGCTGCTGAAAGAGCTAGGCCCGCTCTCTCTGGATGTCATTATTGCTAAAGTTTCTGCTTCATTAGGTAAACTGGCGGTGCAGCGAAGAGACATTAAGAAAGTACTTGAAAAGCTTGTCGAGCGCGAATACGTGGAGCGAAGCGAGGACAGCTACTTCTCATTCATCCCCTAAGCACCTCGTCAGCACCATGGCTTTCATTTCACTGTCTGTTTGTTTGCACTGGCTGCTTCTGCTTTTGCGCATCGCTGTTTTGTTTCCCTTTTGCTATGGCGGTGTGCAAAGCCACGAAAAAGAAAAAATGCGTATGGATCATATCTCGTGCCTTCTTCATCTTTGGCGGAGCTCCGCGCACCTAGCCCTCAATGTCATCTCAAGATACCGTATCTTTTCGAAGAAAAAAAGTGTAATTTATGGAGCGCTTTGATGCGTTTATATTGCGAGATCGTGATCATGTGATGCACCTCAGAGTGTTGCATCTCAGCGGCCCCGCACCGGATCGCTGCGCAGGGAAGCCAAGCAGCCGCTATGCTGTCCAGTGCCGATCCACTTCTCGCGGCGACAAGGTCAAATGCCCACGGCGTGGGGAGGTCAGGGTGATGTATCGCCACGGATGGCGGCGGCGAGGTCCTGGGCGGCGTTGCCCCGGAGCGACCTGCGGCAGTAGGCGCGGCTGCACCATCCATGTGGTAGGCAACGTGCCGACGTGAGTCGAGCGTGTCTCGCCCGGCCCTCACTGCTCACTGACGGGGAGCCTGAGCCGCACTCCGAGGGATGCGGCAGGTGACGCCCGGCGTCATGGGAGCGACTGTGGGGCGACCTGTGCAGTGAGCGGTGTGTAGAGTTCGAGACCAAGGTGGTTGCCCGATGACGGAGTTGGCCTTGCTGTGTGGCGTGCCCGCCGCCGCTTCGCACGTGCGCGATGCGCCTGTGGCAGGCAGGGGCAGAGTGGAGCTTCACTCGTGTAGTATGGCAGAATGTACGCGCTGAACCTGAAATTCTTGATTTTCCGTCCTCTTTCTCGTCATACTGCCGTGTTGCGTCACGAACCCCCCTACATTGACATGAAAATGACGGTAAAGCTCCGTTGTGTATTACATAGCGTTTTCCTAACGGCTTGGCAAGGTAATGAGTTGCTGTCGGGAGCTTGACCGCTCTCTGAACGATCTTTTGATCGACTCAGTTTCCGTGCCTTTTGACTTTCCAATTTTGTGGAAGGAGGTTGCGAGCAAGTGTGCTAGTATCTTACAGTGGGAATCGGCTTTTAGGAGCGATGACGCTGCACAATGCATGTGCAACACCGTGATGGATGCTTACCTTCTCGTTTACCACCTCATCTCACATCCGTGTAGTAATACGCCCCCAGTGAAGGTGAACGGAAAAGAAATATGGGAAGGTCAACAGATCATGGCTGTTTACTCTCTTCAAGGGACGATATTTGAAAAGCACCTGCTCAACAACGTGATGCGTGCTTTCTCTCAGGCTAGCAGTGACTCCACCATTCAAACGTACGTCCGCTCTTGGCGCTCCTTTCTAGTCGCTGTCGTTAACATCAAAACTGTTTTCTCGTCGCTCGCTGACAAATGGTCTCTGCTAGGTTTGGAGGAGAATCCGTTGGATAGGACGGAGGACATTGCTTTGAGGAAGTGGTCAAGCGTGGTGCTGACACCGAAAATGGTTTCGCAGCTCCGCAAAGAGCTTCGCGCACTTCTCGCCGACGAGCGTGCCGGCCGCGGTGCCCCGGACCTCTCCTTCGCTGTGGAAATCAAAGACGAGCTGTCGATGCTCCCCGATTCGGACTACTATCGAAGCATCGTAGAGGTGGACTATATTCGCGACATGTGTGATTACTGTCGGTCAAAAGTCCGCGGGTTTGTTGAGTGTGACCTCTTTGCATATGCAAGGGTGTGTCTGGAGCTGATTGAGGAGGAGGTCAGGCGCGCAGAGAGGTTCCTCACTTCCAAGGACCACGCTGTGGATCGACTGGTGGAAACGTTGGTAGATGAACGCATAGCTGCTTTCGAATGTGGCAAGCTATCTGACTGGCTCAGTTCGCTTGGTCAGCGCGAGACGGACGAGAAGGTGAAGACAGTGTTCCACCTTCTGTGGTGGAGTAAGGGCAAGGGCGCACCTCTCATAGAAGGAATGTTCAAAGAGAGCGTAGCACAGCAAACATCAACAACACTGAGCGAAGCAGTATGCACTGCAGGGGAACGCACGGATGCTTACGCCGCCGTTATCGAGTGCTTCGCCTCCATCATTCGAAAGTACCGTGATGTTGTCATGTCCGTCTTCGACTACAACGGCTGCATGCTTGAGGCGATGGACGACGGGCTGCGGTGCGGCTTTACGAGTCTGCGCACCTTCAACTACAAAAAGCTTGCGGACCGTTTGGCAGCATTTTCGAATGCAGTTCTGGGTAGCGCAGGCTCCACGAATCTCCACCTCGAGGATGTGGTCAGCGTGTACTACTTCTTGCCGGACGCTGAAAACGCCGCGAAGGATGTCTTCCTCGTTTCCTACCAGAAGCACCTCGCCAAGCGACTGCTCTCGCACCACTATGACGAGTCGAAGGAGCAGCGCGCGATGGAGCAACTGGTGCAGATCAAACAGAGCCCTATCCTCTTCTGCTGCCGCAGTATGCTGAAAGCGACCAGCACAAAGAGTATTTACGTCGGCGCTTCTAACGTGAACGGGGTGAAAGTAAACCCCGCCTTGCTCTCGAGAGGAACCTGGCCAACTCTTCCGCACACTCTGGTGAGCTCGGGTGTGTCCGATTTCATACTGCGTCACATCGAAGGGGCTCAGCGTATCTGCAGCAGGCAGCGTCATGGGCAAAAGATCGAGTTTTCGGCGCCGTACTCTTCCGCCGTGATACGGATGGTCCGACCAGCAGGGTCGACTGCGGCCGCCGACTCAGTCCTGCTGAAGGTATCGTTCTTGCAAATGTGCATCATCGATTACTTCAATACGAAATCGCAGTGCACAGTGCAGGAGCTATGCGATTTCCTCCAAGTATCGGAGATGGAATGCGCCTTCGCGTTGAATCCGTTGGTAAGTGCAGCGGTTCTCAAGCTGACAGGAGCGATGGAGCCGAGCTCAATCATATCGCTTGGCGTATGTGATGGTTTGATTGGTGACGTAATCAACGTGATGCCGTTAGAGCTTCACAGTTTCACTCATCGCGCCGCTGTCAAATCTCACGAGCAACGCACACTTCAGAGCGCCGCGAAGGCAAATCCTCAAAGGATGGAGAGCCAAGTTGTGCACACTCTGAAACAGAGCGGTTCGAAAACGGCCGAGGAGCTGATGAGCTTTCTCACCTCTGCAATGCATCCTCTCACTGTGTCACGTGGCGAATTGAAGCGTGTGCTAGAAAAGCTCATTGAGCGAGGCCTTCTTGTCCGAGATGACTCGCAGCGCAAGTTTGTGTACTCGCCGTAGGAGCAGTGACCTTGGATCATTGACGGTTGCTGGGCCTATCTGTCTGAGTGCCACACACGTACCATGGACGGCAGCCAAGCCGCTCGTGCAAAGTGCATGCTGGCGTGGCGCACGACTTTTCACTTTAGCGTGAGGATTGGTGAGGGTTTGGCGAACTCCTGCGCCCTGTCGAGTCGGTCCATTTTTTTCTTTTCCTCACGTCGCCTGTTGCCTCCACAGCGGGAGTGGGTGACTGTGGCGATGCGTTCCGCCCACAGCTAGTTGAGCCTCTGCCCGAGATTAATATTATCCTCCTCATTGCTGCGCAGCGCTACTGCCATTGGCGGATACTTATTGAAGTCGTCAGCTAGTCACCGTGAATAGCCCTCTGGAAGTGATTACCAGGGAGATGGTGGTGCCGGCAAGCAGCGACAGGAGGAGGAGAAGGAGCACAGTAGCTGGCTGGCGCCGAGGCGTTGTGCGCTTTCGCGCTAGCCGAGGCAATCGTGGAGGTGAGGTGGCTCCACGACGCTTTCCTCTGCCAATGCGACAGAAGGAAAAGCGCTCTGCGCGTGCTAGCCGGTCTGGCGCTGTCCTTCCGAGGCGAGCTTCCTTCACCGCGCACACTTCAGCGACGGTGACTCCCCTCTTTCCGACTTGCGTGCAGCGTTTTCCGCGTCCTCGCTAGGCCTTCTTCAAGTCGCTCTCAGCTCAGCTCTGCCCTCTTTCTGCGCGAGGAATGACAGCAGAAAGAATTCCCTCATTCTGCGCACTTCCTCGGAAAGTGATACACAACATCGACACGAATGCCGCGCAGGACTTCCTCGGCGAGAACCAAGTGCATATCGCAGATGTGCGCCAGACATCCGAGTTTTAGTGCGAGCACAGTGGGAGAGCGCGTTTCTTTCTCCCCCCTTGGGGTTTCCCATAGAGCAGGTTGTGAAGACGGCAAGTAAGAGCGCCACTCTCTGCGCTTACTGTGTCTCTGGGAGTCTCTCCTCGTGCAGAGGCAGGAAGGCTGTCGAGTTTCTGCGGAAGGCGGGCGGCGCACAGGCCGGTGTGACCGTGTAGAGCGTCGTCAGCGGCATGCCCGCACGGCGAATGACGGGCTACCTTACCACTGAGGGCAATGAAGCCCCTTACCCATTATTCGGCAAGATCATTTGATTGCCAGCTCGCTATTCATAACGGGGTCTGCGCCCTTACATGTCCACCGTGCCAACTTCATTGCAGCTCCACTGGCTGTTTGATGCGGTCTAGGTCTCTTTGGTGCCCCAGCTATTGCGGGGTGGCGTTCTTACTTCCGAAGCCCCCGCACAACTGCTGAGGGACACACGGAAGAAAAGCACCACCAATCCATCGCAGATCGCGCTCTTCACCCTCAAGAGAAAGCACGAGCCGCCCAATAGTTGCGTCGGGCTCGAGAGAGGAGATCGAGGGCTGTGTATGCCTCATGCCTTCGTTTTTTTTTTCGCCAACCTCTTGCCCGCTCCGCCTATTGCTACGGAATGAAAGTCGAAATGAGAGGATTCAGAAGGGCACCGAACAGCCCTCGTTTCCCTTGGGGTCATACGCACTGTCGCTTCTACACATGCCATCGCATACTTGCTTAGGGGCTGGTCAGTACTCAGGGGTGTGCCGCCTCCTTAACCCCCTTGATCGTAGACCTGTGCACGATGCCGTGACCGTCGTTAGCGTTTGCTTGCTAGAATGCCTCGCCTCTTCTGCGTTTCCCTCCTTCTGGTGCCCATCTTCCACTTTCTGCATGCAAGCGTTTCCTGCAACCTCCATGCGAGCTCGGCCTCTTTGAAGACGCTTTCTTGCATCCACACGCCGTTGTCTTGTCTTTCCGTAGGCCGGCTAAGTGAGGAGCATCACGCAGCTCCAGAATACCGCGCGCCTCTAGCGAAGGAACGGAGAGGGTTATCACAAGCCTTTGCCCTCCTTAACGAGTCACTGCGTTGTAATTGCTCTTCGATTGTTTTTCTGACCGCTCATGATACCGACCACGTCACCAAGGCACCAGTATGTAGTGCCCGCGCTCTGGAGAAGCCAATAGCCTGCAGCCTACCCTCGTGTGCGACGGCGGACTCTTTCGCGTCGGGCAGAGCGGCCTGACCTGGTGCTCTGCCAAAGAGACGGTGTGATCGTGGCCACTCGTGGATCAACTCACCAGGAGTCATACTGCTGCTTCAACAACTGTACCTATTCACCCGCACTTGTTTTGCTGTTGCTGCGTTGTGATGATACCGAGCGTAGTTTTGGGCCCAGACCACACCGCATGTAGAGACGATGAAATGGGCCGCATTACGCCGAACAGCGTTGGTTGACCCTTATACTGGGCATAGTCGTGGCACTGCAGAGGCAGATGGCCTTTGCTTGTGCGCGTGTATTATCACTGAGTTCGTAGTAGAATGCCCCGTGTCCGAAGAAGAAATGACCGTTCTGCCATACTACACGAGTGAAGCTCCACTCTGCCCCTGCCTGCCACAGGCGCATCGCGCACGTGCGAAGCGGCGGCGGGCACGCCACACAGCAAGGCCAACTCCGTCATCGGGCAACCACCTTGGTCTCGAACTCTACACACCGCTCACTGCACAGGTCGCCCCACAGTCGCTCCCATGACGCCGGGCGTCACCTGCCGCATCCCTCGGAGTGCGGCTCAGGCTCCCCGTCAGTGAGCAGTGAGGGCCGGGCGAGACACGCTCGACTCACGTCGGCACGTTGCCTACCACATGGATGGTGCAGCCGCGCCTACTGCCGCAGGTCGCTCCGGGGCAACGCCGCCCAGGACCTCGCCGCCGCCATCCGTGGCGATACATCACCCTGACCTCCCCACGCCGTGGGCATTTGACCTTGTCGCCGCGAGAAGTGGATCGGCACTGGACAGCATAGCGGCTGCTTGGCTTCCCTGCGCAGCGATCCGGTGCGGGGCCGCTGAGCTGCCAGGCCCTGAGGTGTCCCCCCTCCCCATCGTCAGGGAGACAGAGTAGAGGCTGGAGACAATGAGGGAGAAAGCGGGCAAGCTGATGTGAAGGGGCCTAGCAATCTTCAGGTAAGCACGGACGAAAACAAGAGGGCGTAATTAGCTTATCCAAGAGGAAGGACACATTGAAGTTGTTGCTATGGTCTCGGTCTCTTATGTTAGGCTGGGTGCTGCCTTTAGCTCATCGGTGCAGCGTCAATTGTTAGAGCGAATCACGACGACCATGTAGCAGGCAAGGAATGTCACCAAGCAGAGGGAAACAAAGAAAACGGGCGCCCGTAGGAACAAAGGTGCGCACTCGCAGTTCCCTTTAAAGGAGTGAAGTAGAAGGCTGTTAGGGCGTGGAGGACGATCACTGTGGTCGCTCGTCCTCGGTGGTTAACTGCCCTCTATGTATTTTTCGAGAGCACTCTTCATTGGCGATAACTCGATGAACAGGGTGGCAACTATTTTTTTCATGGCAAGGCGGAGACGAACTTTCAGTGGCCCGACTTACTCCGCGCTGAGAAAACGCAGCTGTGGAGGCTGTCGACGTCTGCGGTTACCTCAAGGATTTCTGACTCTCTCTTTTATACATGTTTCTGCTGGCTTCATTCTCTTCTGCTTCCAACTCATGTACGCACGCCAGCGCGCCCCCATCCCACTAGCGGTCGTAGCAGCCCTCCCTCCTTGAGCAGACGTTCAGTCCCCTTTACCAACGACCCACGCCACAGTCCGCCTGCTGAAGCAGCTGAGGAGCTTACACGCTCCATACTCCTCCCAAAACTAAACCACAGTACTTGTTGAGAGCCCGGGCAAGCAATAGCAAACAGAAGTGTCTTGACTTTGACCTGCGCTTCGAAGGAAACATGACGCAGGTACCTAACGCGACGGTGAAGCTCTCCGAGATGCCGAAGGAGATGGAGAACTTTGCCATTTTTTGTGCTCAGGAGGGGCTGGCGAAACTGCAAACTGCGCAGGAGCTTGCCAGTTTTGTTCGAAAGGAGTTTGAAAACAAGTATGGGCCAACGTGGAACTGTTTTGTCGGCCGAAACTTCGGCAGTTTCGTTACGCATGAAGAGGGTAACTACGTGTACTTCTACGTTGGTCAAACTGGCGTTCTGCTTTTCAAGTCCTCGTAGTGCTTTTCGTTTTGGTGAACGACGTAGCGCACACACATGCGGTGCGTGCCGACGCGGTCAGCATTGCTTGCTAAGTGAAGCTGCTTCGTGCCACACGTGAGTGACCGAGGCCCGCGCGCCGCCTTTTCGCAGCTCTTTCATAGCGGCGGGTGGTACAGCTTTGACAAATTTTCTGCCTCTCGCGTAAGGGCGTGAGCGATGTACATCAGTTTTCGTTGGGGGCTGTCTGTGGGTCACACGTGCGCTGCGTGCAGGCCATTAGCTCCAAAGCGGAGAGGAATTCGAAGTCTATAGAAGACAATGCGCGTCTGCCTCAGCGGTAGATCTTTCCTTTCATGCGTGTGGACTCTCTTGTGCTATTCGTGCGTAGGCTCGCACCGACCAGCTGGCTTCTTCCGCGGAAGAGGTTTCCTATACTACACCCAATGGGGTGCATTTTGTTTTTTTTTCTCTTGACGCACGGCTCTCCACGTATGCCATTGGTGAGTGGCCGCAGTCCGAATTAGAGAGACCGACGGGCGGCCGTCAGTGCTGTCCTCTCATGCCGTGACTCATCTGTTTAGGTGCCCTTTCAACTCCGCTCTTCTTCACCCCTTCTTCCCCTTTGCCGGGGAAAACAAAGAGCATAGACAGCAGAGGCCTGGGCAGGGGCAGATGGCATAGCTGCATCAATGCCCCGCCGATCCGCTTGTAAGCCGAGTACCCGCGGCGAATGGCTTACCCCACTTGGCAGCACTGCCACACCGGAGTACTTCCACTCTATCCAAGAGGAAGTTATCGGGTGGTGGCGGCAGCACCAGCGCCGAGACCTCCCATGGCGGCAGACGCTTCCTCATGACAGTGACGGCGAAAGCGGAGCGCTCACCGGAGAGAGGCGCCGTACAAGTGCTACTACGGCGCGGTATGATCCATACCAGGTGTGGGTGTCCGAAGTTATGTCGCAGCAGACACGCATGGAGACCGTCATACCCTACTACACCGCGTGGATGAAGAGGTTCCCGTCGATCGAGGCGCTTGCGGCGTCGACGGAGGACGAGGTCAGATCTGTCTGGGCGGGTATGGGGTACTATCGTCGCGCGATGCACCTGCGCAAGGGTGCTCAGTACCTCCTTGAGTGGTCCAAGGAACGGGAGAAAACCACGGTGTCGTGTATGCCGTCCTTCCAAGAGGAGCTCTTGAAAGTCCCAGGGATAGGGCCATACACTTCGGCTGCCATCGCATCAATGTGCTTCGGCGAGCCTGTGTGCTGTGTGGACGGTAACGTGATACGCGTCCTGAGTCGTCTCCGGGGCGAGCGAGGCTTCGATCCCAAATTTCTGGCAAATGTCAAGGAGGCGACGGCCTGGGGGCAGGAGCTCATGGGTAACTCGCCCACCACCTCCACTGTCGTTTGCCGAGACCCGAGCGCTTTGAATCAGGGACTCATGGAACTTGGCGCATCGGTCTGTCGTCCGAGCGGCGCGCCGCTCTGCACCTCATGCCCCCTACAGCAGTTTTGCTGCGCCAGCGCGCTGCTGCAGTGTGGCGACATCGAGGCGATCGAGGGTGTCATCCCGGTCCGTGCCGCGAGAATGGCGAAGCGCAACGCGCGCGAGATTTGTGCTGTCCACGAGATGCCTGCGGGTTGCACCAATGACACCAGACGTTTTGTGGTTGTTCGCCGTCCAGGTGATGGGCTGCTGGGTGGCATGCTCGAGTTCCCTACCGTGAGCGTATCCGCGACAGACAAGGACGAGGTCACCGTGCCTGTACTTCAACATCCATTGAGCGCGTTGACGTGGAAAGGGAAGGTGAAGCCGACAAGCGTGAGGGTGTGCGGAAACGTTCGACACATATTCAGTCACATTGTCATGGATGTGGAGGTCGTTCACGTGCAATGGCCTGCGGACGCCGACGAGGCTGCTCTCCTCAGGAGGGTCGCAGAGGTGGTGGATGGCCACCGCACAGGCGGTTCCTGTAACCAATTTCCTGCAGCTGGGCGCATCTTCGTAATGTCGGAAGCGGGCTTGAGGGAGAGCGCACCAAGTCGCCTAATGCTGAAGGTGCTCCAGAGGATATCTCCTGCGGAGGTCAAGTGTGTGGGCCCCAGTAGTGTGGATAAAGTAGCTACCCAGGAGAGCGCTGACTCATTGTCCCCACCCAAGAAGGTGGCGAGAAGGAGGCAGGCGCACTCGTATGCGCGTCCCCGTAAGCCATCTGATTCGTCCAGCACATGCACAAACGTTTGAAAGAGGCATCCGCACACGTCTTCTTGTTATGGCGCTACCCGTTCCCCTTCCCTTTCCATCAAAGCCGGATAATCGCCTGTGAAGAATATTGCTGACGGGAAGGTCCGCGAGACAGCTGCGTGGACGGTTGAGGCTGCTGAGGCTTTTGCCCTTATGTGATCTTCTGGCTCAGCGCCGAATGCGTGCGCGGGCGCGTACTGCATGGACCTGAAGCCGCCGGTCGACGCTTTCTTTGGCTCGCTGCTGAATTTTCCTTAGGGGATGCAGCGGGGTGAAAGCCTCTCTCGGTCTTTCGCCGTGCCCTCTTCTCACCTCTCCCACTCTCAGCTCTGTAGCAGTTCTTATTGTGATTATCGTTGTGTTTCCCCCCTCTACTTCATTTCTTTTCGCCGCACTGTGCACCCGAACAGAGCTCGTCATCTCTCACAATGCAAAGCTGGTACGAATTCGGCTACAACGGATTTCCGTCTGGCGAGCAACGTCGCCGCTTCTATCGCCAGCGTGACGACCCCTGCGACAGTGAGGAGGAACGCGATTACGATGACAAAACCAACGATCGCCCCATCTTCTACTACCCGCTGGATGCGAGTGAGGAAGGAGAAAGGTCCTCCTGCTCAGTTTCGCTATCAGCGTCGACCTCATCTGACGATGATGATAAAAGCGGGTGTGCGGCTGGCGACTTGATGCCACGGACACGACTAAATGGCGCGTATACCTCTCACCGCTCAAGGAGGGGCGCCCGGCGAGCGTCGCGCGTGGAGTCGTCGTTGCGCTGCCTGCTGCACACTACCTTGTACGAGGACATCCCCGCGTGGTATGGGTCCAGCAGCGTCACTCTGTCCTCCACCTGTTCGCCACTCGAGATGTATAGCCTCCGGTACGGTGGCGCCCCATGTGCCTCCCCCTTCGCTGTGTCGAATCAGTTCAGCGCGTGGCGTTGGTGCTTGGAGCCAATGGCGGCCGCCTCGACGCCGCAGAACGAGGCATCCGGAAATATCCATTGTGTGCGCCTCGTAGATGATCCGTCACTAATGTCGCTCCTGCAGTGGAGCGCCCTGCACCCAGCTTTGCGCCTCGGGCACACGTCGACGCTGCGGGCACCTCCTCGAATCGGACACTGCGCGGTGCCCCTGACGTCTCTCGACGCATCCACGCTGCAGTACTTTCTCTCTGACCGCAGCCAAAGCGCGCACGCGACAGAGGCGAGCGGCCTTGGCACCGCAGCAGGTCGCCTCGGCAAAAAGGCGCTTGACAACATCCCCGTCCTCTGCCCACGCAGTGATGTGGATCTTCACGTGTCTCTGGTCATTGGTGGAGCGTCGCAGCTGGTGGATATGTCCACTAGCAGCGGAGCAGGCGGCGGCCACAGTAGCAGGGGAGCTGGCGGGCTGGGGGGTGACCATAGCGCTTTTAGAGGACCAAACCTTGACCGTGTGGCAATTGATGGATCGCACATTCTTTCTCACCCTGCGGTCTGCCTTTCACTAATTGCCCACTCCACTGCTCAGCCTCGCCAGCACACCATTTACTTGCCGCTCGATGGACCGTCCGTGTCGGCTCTGTCACCCAGGGCGTTCGCCACGCTCACCTCCTGGCCTGATCCCAATGGCGAGGAGTTTACCTTTCGCTCCTTTGCGTATATTGGCGGCACTGACAACGGCCGCGATCCGCTCGCCCACCTCGAGGTGGAGCTGTTCCAGCTGAATCTCGACACATGGGTGTGGAGTAGCAATTCTATTCCCACGTACGGCGCGATGCCGCCCCCGCGCTTCGGACACTCCGTCACGATGGTGAAAGAAGATGCGTGCTTGCTCATGCTTGGCGGCGTCGGCGCTGGTCGTACGTATCTGAACGATCTTCACGTACTGGATCTCCGAACCCGGGTGTGGCGAGAGGTGTTCATCCCGTTCGGAGTCAATATGCCACGCCGCGCTTTCTTCACGGCAGCGGTGCTCGCGTTGCCCGACACTCCTCCACAATACAGAAGCGGCGGCGCTCACAACGCTTTTGCCGGCTCGGATGACACCGCGTTTGTCCGACGTGCGGCGGCAACTGTAGCACGCCAATCAATCTCTGCACCACCGGCAGCGGCAGTGCAGCAAGGCTCTAGCAGCGGGGACGAAGACGAGGGGGATGACAATGTTTGGCCTGCGAGGGTCGCGGGTGCACGGTCCAGAAGTGCTCTGGTAGTTTTGGGAGGTGAGTGCGAAGGGACACCGGTGACCTCTGCGTGGGCATGCATCCTGCGCAGCGGCAGCTGGCGTTGCCTCTCTTTCCCTCTGCGCACGCAGCCGCACTTCTCGCACGTGGCGCGCTCCGCTGTGCTGACCGAGGCGGAGTCGGAGCGCGCGAGTCGCCTCTTGTCACGGACCGACTTCCGTACAGCGATGCAGGCGCTCATGGAGCGGGCACTGCACCCTCGCCCGCTGACCGGATTCGATTCCCTCGCCCACTTGAATTCGGTGCACGAACCCTACATGGCCGTGTGTCACGGCTCTCTTGCCCAGGCAGTGCTGCTTCCTTCAGACACCGGGGCTGCCGAACGTCTCATTCTGAGTGGAGGCTCGCAGGGACCTTCAGTGAGCTTGGTGTCGGAGATGAGCTTTCTGGGGACAAGCTTGAAGGACAGCGCCTCACTGTGGCTGCTAACCGCACATCAGCATGGTTCGCTGGCATCCACGCTCTGCAAACGCGTCCGGCACCTGCACATCCTCTTCTTTCAGAAGGATGCGCGGCTGTCGCGTGCGGCGCAGTCGATGCTGGAGTCTGACGACGGTAGGGCATCGCGACCCAGCCCTGTTTCTGCAGAAGACATGCGCTTCAATCGCCTTCTGAGTAACTGTATGCTAGACGGGCAACTGACAGAGTGGATGCGGCTGGCCCGCAAGCGCCTGCATGAGGAGCCGTGAGTGAGCGAATGTGCCGAGAAGAAAACGCCTGCGCGTGTGCACCCCGTGGTGCGGTGACGACTCTCTTGCAATCTTCCACGATTAGCGTAGGGCGAGGGTGCCCTGCATCATTTTCCCGGTTCACTGCTGCATCGAGTCGCAGGGAGGAAACGACACAGCGAAGACGCGTCACATAGGGCAATGCCAGATTTCCAAGCAGAAGACGTGGGAATGGGGGGGGACGGTGCCCACCTTCTCGCTATTCCCATAGCAACGCCAGCAAAAGTGTGGTACGCGCGACATTCCCCCCTTCCCCCGTTATCACGCTCTTTTTGCAGCGTACAGCTCTCCTCATTTCTCGCCGGTGGAAACGGCTGTATCCTCCGCACGCTGCTTCCTCGAGCGCCTTCTCTTCGCGAGCGCACGACGCTGATTTGTGCTGCAGCATTCGTCACTCTTTATACCCCTCCGCTTTTTCCCCTGTTCATTATGCCGCACCAGAGCCGTCATCACAAGGTAGCCATGCTCGCGCTCATATCGGACCACGTAAAGTCGCTCCGGTCGCTGGTGTACGACACGTGTATTGTGCCGGTGACTTCTCGGTGGTATCGTGAGGTGCTGCTGGAGTGTCCGATGAATAGTGTTATCCTGGATATAGGCATCGGCACCGCTACTAGTCTTATCGCGAACCGTGACATTGTGGTGAGCAAGAAAATGACGGTGACTGGGGTGGACTACGACCTTGCCTACGTGCGCAGCGCTCAGGCGAACATAGCCGCGTGTGGCGGCCGGCTGCAGGACTTGGTGAAGATCGAGCAGGCGGACATCCACGACTATAATAAGTTGCACACAGAGAAGTTCGACATTCTGTACTTCTCAGGCAGCTTCATGATCCTTCCGTGGCAGTCCGGAGCGCTGCGGCACTGCGTGCAGATGCTCCGCAGTCCAGTGCCCAAGGTGCCCGGGGGGTGCAACATTTTTTTTACTCAAACTTTCGAGAAGCGCACGCTCATTGGCCAGTATGTCACACCGCTGGTAAAGCGTGTGCTGAAGGCGATCACGACCATCGACTTTGGCGAGGTGACGTACGAGGATGAGTTCCGCGCCGCTCTTGAGAAGGCCGAGGTGGAGATTGTGCATGTGAAGCCTATCACGGCCTCATCTTATCGGACCCAGGCGCTCGTTATGGCGCGTCCACGCGTGATGCTGCAGCACGGGTGAGTGCGGCGACTCTCTTCCGCCCTGTGCTTGGCTACAGAGCGAAAGGGAGAGGGCACACCGCGTACTTGTTTCTACGGAGAGAGTTGCGAGTCAGCGCTGTTTGTGGGAACTCAGTCGAGGTACCCTAACTAAGTGGAACATGGAAGGCGACTATGAGGCCGCATCTCTTTTGTCAGGGTCGCAAGGGCACCGAACAAGACGAAAAGGAAAGGCGTAGTCTCGCTCATGGCAGAATCGTCTCTCCGACGTCGTGTCGCCGTTTCTTAGGGATGACGTGATGGCGACACGGTGGGGATACAGCACACCGACACTCACAGTCTGCGTAGCTTCCTTGTGCGTAAGACGCGCAGATCCACACCATCTCCAACACCTATCCTTACTTGTGGCGCCGTTGCTCCATGTAAACCTCTCCTTTTCGCATACACTCGGCCCGACGGCTTGTGCCGCAAGGGACTCTGCCCATACACGTATGTGCGCATCTTCTGCAACAGCGAAAAAAAGGAAAGAAAGCAGCACAGCGCAAAAAAAGCCGCCCATATCAAACACGCTTGACATCAAGTCGACGGAGACACTGCACACAAGCATACTTGTTCACAACACCTTCGCACCAGCCAGACAACCAACACGAATCTTCTCTCCCCCGTTTTTGTGTCTCAGACCTCAGGATCTTTTCTTTTCGCTTCGTTGTGGTATAACAGTGCCTGCGCGACTGTTGTGGCACTCACCTCTCTCGCTCAGCTCGCATCGCGCAACAGCCACACGCACGCGAGCACGCATCTTGTGCAGAAATGACCATCCCCATAACAGAGAGCATCGGAAAGGCTCGGTGGACCCAGGGTGAGGATGATGAAACGAGTCTTCAAGTCCGGATCCCCCGTGTCCTCCCAGACGGCGTGCGGCCGCGCGAGCTGACGGTAGAGATCAAGGATAGCTCCATCCTCTGCATCAGTCACAAGGAAAAACGGATCCTCCAGTGGCGCCTGTACGCCCCTGTGAACGACGAGGTGGAGTGGCGCATCGAGGACAATGACGTGTTTGTTGCAGATTTGGACAAGAAGTCCGGCGCGCCATGGAGCTGTCTCCTCGACTTGCCGATGCACGCCGACGACGAGCTGTTGACGTCGGCTGCCGAGATCGACCGTATGTTTCACGCTCAGCTACCTGTCCTTCCCTCCATCGAAGATAGTGAGGGCGAGGATGCGGCGACGAAGGCGCGTGACGAAGCGGAGGCAGAGAGGAACGGCAAAGCCGAAGCCGCGGCTGCGGATGGGGAGGACGACCTCGATAAGCTGCTGGACGAGGTGGCGAAGGAGGTCACGGGCAAGGAACCGAAGGAGGGCGAAGGCGAAGACGATAGCACCGCCGCTTTTATAAAGGCTGAGCTTGAGAACTACCGAGTTGAGGAAGAGGAGATCAAGAAGAAGCTGACGGAGGTCGAGACCACGCTGAACAACTCAACAGACACTGAGGCTACCAAAACGGCAATCGAGCAGAAGCGCATTCTGGACGAGATGATTCGGCTGCACAGCCAGTGCCGCAAAATTCGATCGCAGCCGAGCACGCTGGAGAACTTTCTGCGGTGCACGCAGCTTGACCTGCAGAAGGCACGCGTCAATATTGGAGAGTCTGGCGAGAACGAGGAGGAGGAGTACCAGTCAGACGAGGAGCGTAAGCTGAATGCGTCGGAGCTCATGGCATGCGGCCTGAAGTTCTTCGAGGACCAGGACATCAAGGGCTGCCTGCACTTCCTGCGCCTTGCTGCCATTCACCACAAGCACGAGCAGAGCACGCTGCTGTTATACAATATTTATAGCCAGCTGCAGTCGCCTCGCGGTGCTTTTCTGCTGATGAAGCGCGCGCTCGACGATAACGTACCGAGCGCTGCTGTGAACCAGAAAGTTGGCGAGCTGTATGACCAGGGCGCCCGTCACTTTCTTCCCCTCTTCCCGGCGGCCATCTACTTCTACCAGCGTGCAGCCAAGCTTGGCCACGTGAATGGCATGCTGAGCCTGGCGCAGCTGTGGCTTCGCGGCTCTACCGCATCATCGATGCTCTCCGAGGAGGAGGTCGAGGCCCAGCAGAGTATCTCGAAGTACCACGCATGGCTGCAGAAGGCAATGGATCGTGGCTGTGGCTCTGCGTATTTTGTGCGTGGCTGCATGCACATCAAGGGTGAGCACGGCGTGGCCAAGTCGTATGCGGCGGCGAAAGAGTACCTCGACGCTGCGGCAGGCGCGCAGCCGGAGATTCTCCGCCGCGCCCCGCAGATTCCAATGATGTTGGAGATGCTGCGCGAAGAGGAGGAGTCCGCAAAGGTGAAGCCGGAGATGACGAGTACATCCGAGTCAACCAACAAGGCTGCCGCAGCTCCCTCGGGCCCCACTGCTCTAGAAGCTGTGCCCGACCCTTCCGACGAGGGTGTCAAGGTAACTTCATCAGTGGCTCGACTGAATGCTCTTAGCAACAGGGCTGCAGGCGCCTCTGCCGGTAGCGACGCCATGGCCCCCCGAACCGTCAGTGAAAGCGCCGCCATGCGCGCTAGAAAGGGCTTCGGCAGCGGCTCCCGTAGCAAGCTCTTCTGGGAGCGTGCCTGCGTCGCGGGCGTTACCGTGTACAGCGTGTATACATTGGCCTTCCCCATCCGCATTGTCCTTCTCCCCTTCTTCTACTCGGCCATTAGCGGTATCATCGAGGCCATCCCGTGGCTGGCGAACAACAACGCAGATCTCAGCATGTTTTAGCGACAGTGGAGCGCGCGCGTGTAACTAGGACGGGCATGGGCAGGGGCTGTAGAGAGGAAAAATAGGATGAGTAGCCCCCCTCCCCAGCCTCCTCATCATGTGTTGTATGCGCAGCACCCTCCTTCTTCCCCATCCCACCTTCCCCATCGCCGCGATGGCGGCAGAAGAGCCTCGACTTCTTCACGATAGCAGCACCTTCGCTCTCGGATTCCCTATCACGACTATTCATCACAGAATTGAAAAGGCGCCCTTTGCGGCGTCTGTGTGTGTGTGTGCCAAGTGTTGTCAACTTAGTTCTGGGAGTGCTTCACGGCTGTGGTTACATGGAGTTTCGGCCTCTCTTTGCCTCCTGTTGCACTCCTTGCCTGCTTTTCATGGACTGCGGCGTTGGCTCGTCTTCCTCTGTGTCGGTTTTGTGGTCGCATAGTATAAGTTCATGTGCTGCCCGTGTTCTGTCTCATCGGCAACCTAGCAGAGCGGCCCCAGCAAGATCGACTCGGAAAGCAGGGCCAGCGTGAGGCGGGAGCACCGTGAGGAGGGCAAGATTCTGCGAGTCGCTTGCGGGCGATACGCGCAGAAGTTTGCGGATGGCGTTACCTCCTCGTTGGTTGTGCATTGACATGTGCTTATGCGCTTTCTTTTTCTCTTTTCTTTCGGGCTCCCTTGTGTAAGTTACTCGTGCGGGGTGCCGTGCGGGCAACGCAGCAGGGGAAAAATGGCAACGTTAAGGAAAACGAAAGCACCTATTGATGCTCTCACTGCTGTTGAGGGCGTGGCCTGTCTCTTCTGTGAGCGCGTGCGTTCAAGAGATCAATCTGGGTTTGTTTTCCTCTCAACGGAAGCCAAGAGAAAGGAGGGTCGTGGTGGTGGTGGGGCGGCAGCTGAAACGGCATGGAGGGGAGGGCGGCCTCCTCCCTTACGTCCCTCTCCCCCCCCAACACACACGCTCGCTCTGAAATCGTACGAAGAAAACGCCCCTTCAGCGATTCCTTCGCTGTTTCTCCCCCCTTTCCCCTTTTTTCTCGCTTGCTTCCCCGTCTTTCTCTCGTCGGCTCTCTTGTCTCTTTAACGTTAAGCGTAAAAGGCTGTGTATGGGGTGTGCGTGTCTGTCCGGAACTTCAAGTAATCAAGCAAACAAGCGAGCAACAGATACCAATCGCTAAAGAGATGATCTTACACGAGTATGCCAACAGAACATGTAGAGAGCGACGCGAACCAACGCAATCGCCGTGTGACTTCGCTGGCTAAGGTAAGCCCTTTGCCTTCAACGACACGCCTCGTGAGAGCGTGGCGCTGACGATGGCCAGAAAGAACTTGGGGGTGGGGGTGAGGACGGTTGCGCTGGTGTCGTAAAGACGCACGCGCTTCATCGGACCTTACCTTCGGGAGTTCTCGGCTACTCGGCACCCCCGGTGGCTGGATTACCTCCTCCACGTTAACGCGCTCTTGTCCTCCCCCCGTTTCGTGGGCTAACAAACGCAAGCACGGATTCCTGGGTGGGCGTGGCTCCCCTATATTTGCGGCACTGCTCATCTGTGTTGGTCCATGGCCCTCTCTCACCCACTTCTTTATTGTTTTCGTTCTGCGTGTGCGGGCGCCCCTTATATGCAAATATTTTTCCGCGTTTTGGTCGCGCGCTCCTCTCGTGACTGGTGTACGGTGATTCAGCAGTTCACGTACTTCAGACAGTCATGCATGGCAGCAAGGCGCCTCTTTTTCTCCTGCGTGGCTCACTACAGCGCGCCGCGAAGTCAGCGCATCTCGCGCCGCTGCTGGGGCCGGCGTGCGGATTGTGTGTAGTACCGCTTTCTGCCGCTCACGGGGCCCTCTCCACCTGTAAGCGCTGGCAAAGCACCACTCCGTTTTCAGAAGATGCCGCCCAGTCGGCAACCCTTTGCGCGTCCTCGAAGGGGGACGATGTGCAGTCTGACAGCGATGCGCCTGCGATGGAGCGGGCTGCGGATGCACGCAGAGACGTTCATGAGCTGTGGAGCCGCACCGCAGCAGCAGAGGAGCTTGCGCAACCCTCGCTCAACTTCATGCCGACTGGTGAGGCGGCAGCAACAGAGGCCAAGGCGGCAGAGGAGCGGTGCGAAGCGGTGGCAGCACTGTTAGACAAGTACAAGATCGATCCGGCAACACCCCGTGAAGAGGATGTCAGCCGTGGACTGGGCGATGCTCTTGACCGCCTACTCCTCCTTTGCGTACCGCTGTCTTCGAAGCACGGCACGGACCTTTTAGTCAAGCTTATGCACGTCTCTGCCCGCCAGGGCCGTCAGTTGTCCATGCGCACCATCCAGCATCTGTTTGCCCGCACAAACAGCTACGCCGAGGCTCTCGCGATCTTTTATGCGATGCGGCGCAGCAACTTTGCGATGAGTATGGAGGCTTATCATGCTATGCTCTATTCCCTGCAGCGTCTCGAGGAGGAGGGGTGGGCGGCACGCTTCCACGAAGAGTTCGCTGCCTCCAACGGGGCGGCCGTCTCGGAGCAGGCGCTCGACTTCGTTCTGCGCGGCGTCGACAATCAGTTGATGCCGGAGAACAAGCCTTGGCTGGGCCGTATTATGTTTGCAGAGGTGAAGGATAACAAGGCCACAAAGCGGCAATCCATCGCATCCTTTGACGCAATGGGGAAACTTTGGGTGCAACGCTACAAGAGCGGTACGAACGCCTCCGAGTAGCCTCACACTCGCAGACCTTTGGCTTCTGTGTCTGTCTGTGTTTCTCACAGAGTCGGTCATGCTCTCTCTCTCTTCTTTCACCCCACTTTTCGCAGGTGTGGTAGGACGGGAGTGGTGATGGAAGTGTGCAAACGTTGACGCTGTTGTCAGCTCACTTCCAAGTCTTTTGTGGCGTTATCGTGCGTGTGCGCAGTAGGACCTGGTGCGAAAACAACAACAACTAAAGGCTGTGCACGATTTGCCGCTTCACACAGCGTGTGGGCTGTAAGTGGGCGGCAAAATATGGGCAAAGCAGAAGTGCGGATGCGAGGCAGCAAAACTTCGGTGCCGTTTAGTGATGGTACTTTAGGTGTCTACCGCTCCCTTTTGTGCGCCGTGTGCAGAGGCGGACCTCCCTTGCGACAGTTTTCCCGTTGAGCACAACGGAGCTGCGTATCCATGCATGCAGGGCGTTCCCTCTCTCTCTCTCTCCAAAAGAAACACATCAGAGTAGGGGCGTTTCTGATGCGTTACATATGACAGCGGACTCTCCTTCACTGCAGTCTCCTTCCACCTCCCCGCTGCTCTCTTTTTACCTTTTCGATATCATTTTCGGCTCTGTGCACGGCTCTGACAGGCAACAAGACTTCTGTCCCTTTTCTCTCTCTACTACATACGCATCTGTTCTCCTTTGCTTGGCCCCCTTCATGCCCGCCATCTCAGGGCGCAGACCCACCCACCCACACACAGACGCCCACCAACGCACAGAGAGAGAGCTGCCTCACCCTCCCTTCCAGAGACAGCGAGGCGAGGGAGGGGGTAGGGTAGGGCGCCGAAAAAGAAAGGAAGCGAAATGCGCTCATCGGGCTCCATCTCAAGAGCACTGAAGGAAAAAAAAGGACACGCTAAGCTTCACACGCCCGAATACATCTTGTTCTGTCTGCGCGTGTGCGTGTAAGTGCCAATCTTCGCAACAATCCCTTCGCCGAGAAGTCCCCCTGGCTGGCCATCCCGGGGCTGATAGGCGCCTTCGAGCTCACAGACCCACCTGCACCTCAATTCCTTTACAGTAGGACTGCATACTCTCCCCTTGCTCTTGCTCAAGACATAGAAACACGCATAGGCACAGATATAGAGGAGGGAGGCATCAATTAATGCCGTTGATGGAGCAGAGGGGAGGGAGGGGCATCTTGACATGCAGGTGTCCTACACACATACACACACACGCACTCACATGCACACTCCTTTGTCTCTTTTTGTTTTCGCGTCTCTTTCGGTGATTGTGCGAAACGCCCTTCACTGCCACCAGGATTCCTCTGCCCTTCCCTATTTCTCTCCCTCATCATATCGTTGATGCCCGACGTGCTCCCCTATCCACTGCCTGACTCTTCACTCTTGTGATTCTGCGTTCTGTCATATCTTCTCTGCCGGCCCCTCTCTGAAGGTCGCGCGCCTTGGCCACTGCGGAGCAGAAGCTGGCCGAATATCGCAGAGACAAGGAGGCAGCGTGGCGATACTGTGCCCCCACCCCCCACCTCCTTGTAGGCTCTGTTTGAGGTGCGCATTGTGCGCAGAGGAGTGGAAATTCCTCTGGCCTTCTCCAGGGATGGAGCCAAAGAAGCGGATCGATGCTACGTCTCGCACGAGAACCCCGTCGGCGATATCAGGCGGCTCGGTACTGCAGAGTCTCCAAAACGAAAATGATGCTCTTCGATCAGAGCTGCTGCGGTCGAAGCAGCGCGAAGCACAGCTGCAGCAGCAGCTGGAGGACTTGCACAGGGTGGCGGAGCAGGTTGTGAGGGAGGCGGCAACGTCGAGCAAGGAGCAAGTGCGTGCTCTCGAAGAGCGTTGCCGGCTACTGGCAGAGCGGCTTGTAGGGTCGAAGCGGGAGGAACAAGTGACGGAGACGGCACACGTAGGCTTTCTCCTGCGCTCGCAGATTGAAGAGCGTCGCTTCCTCAAGCGCGGGCTGGAAGCGATGCTAGAGGTTCTGGTCAACGCGGGAGGTCGCGCTACATCTGCCTGCAGGGTTGGGGAACTGTCCGCAAGCGCTCTTCCTCGCCCCCTGGGCGAGGAGCGGGAGGCGGAAGTGCACACAGGGGACCTGTACCGCTTGGTGATGACCGTCTCAGATGTCTTGCAAGGCCATACGGCCTCCGAAAAGCTTGAGAAGGCGCGGATCCGGCTGACTCTCGAGCAGGCCACCTCGCTTCTAGATGAGCTGCGCGACGCTGTGGAAGATGCGACGCGCACTGCTTTCGACGCTGCTGTGCAGGCCAGCTTTGCATGCGACGGCTTCACTACATTTACGGCCGGGGGTGACGCTCTTCAACTCTCCCCGGTGCTGATGGTTCCTGGCACTAGGCCTGCTACCAAAGCGCCAAGTGCCAGCGACTTCACTCCTGCTCCCCGTCGCCGTGACCAGCAGGACCACCGACCCGACGGCGCCACGTCTCTTCGCTGCCAAGACGCGGGGGCCTCTCCCTGCGCTTACTCGGCGATAGCCCCGTCGGCGTCTGCGCAATTTACTTTGGAGCTGGAGTGGGTGTGCGACGTGCTGAAGGCTTGCATGAAGGGCGCAGCAGAAGTGCGCACCCTGATCGGGGCCGCTGCGGAGGGTCTCAAAGCTCCGCCGCCCCCGATAGAGCGGCGACGCGACGCGAGTGACCGCTCCTCGGCGACCGAGCACGTGCTTCCGCTCGCGTCGGGAGCCAGTCCCGAAATGAACGCACTGCTGCGCAGTTTCCTTGAGGATCTCTGCATTATCAAGCAGCGTGCCGCCCGGCAGCAGGAGGACATGGCGCGGCAGCTGGCGCACGAGGTGGAGCGGCACTTCCAGTCGACGCAGCAGTACGAGCAGCGCATAAAGCTGCTCGAGGCCGAGTGCGCGCGGCTGCTCGGGTACGTAGGGCGGCAGGCCTCTGCGCCGCCTACCCGTACGAGCGCGGCGGTATCCGCGGACCTCATGCCGGCGTTGATGCCCGTCCTGGATACCGCTGTCACCCCGGAGCGTTACGTAGCGAGCCGCGATGTGTCGAGCTTGTCTGAGCGGCGGCGCGCTCGACCTCCTGGTAAACCGTTAGCGGCAGCATCGCACGCGCTTCTCGACGAGCAGCGTACCCCTCTTCGCGTAAGTGGCTGGTTAAGGCCGAAGGTGGTGCGCTCTGCACCACCTTCGGCCTTAACCAGCCATATCACGGAAGTCCATGACCGGGCGCATGCTAATCACAACACCTCGTCGCACTACTCTTTGCAGCGTCTCTCCTCGCCCTCGAAACCTTCGCCCACCGTGGCGCCCATCGTGCCTTCCCTCGCTGCGTCTTCGATTAGGTCCGCGTATAGAAGTGAAAGGGCCATGGCGCTAAGCCGTGCTTCAGAGGCAACGCGGCCGACGCCGAGAGTTCGCTCTCAACTTCTCTCTCCTGCGCCGCCTCCTGTGTATCCCCATGCTCCCCCGACCGCTAGAGCCTCGACTGCCCCCGCACACAGTTTCTCACCGTGCCGGAGCTCGACGGCAGCGTCCACGCCGTCGCGACCCCGAGGGACGGCGCCGCTTTGCACCAGCACCCCGGCAGCCACGCCTTCCTCGGTGCCATCCACGTCCAAAAGACGTTCTTCAGTACCTCCCGACGACGCCACGGGCGGCTTGCTGTCGCTGCACAAAGGTACTCGCACCGCTGCTGCCCCCCTTCCCTCCGCAGAGCCGCCACTTACCATCACGACTGCCGCCGTGCCGCGAGGCTCCACTTCTCCTTCCTCTGACACCTCTGTCGCCACTTCGCGTCCAGGGCACGAAACGAGCGGCCGCCACACGTGTTTAGCACAAGAGGTTTACGAGGAAGCCGCCGCTGACGTGTTCTCCCTCAACTCGACGAGCTTTGGCGACGCTATTTCAGTGCTTTCATCAGTGCGACACCTTCGGTCGGAGTCTTCGCGGGTAAGCGACAGCGGCAGCCCAGAAGCGATGCGGACGCCGTCTCCTCGGCGGCCGGTAAAGCGCCTATCGTACTTCGCGCGTGCTTCTGGCGAGGCTGCGGCCCTGAGAATCGGACAGCAGTGCCATACTTCTCCCGCTCCTCCCTCTGGGGTACTGTCGGGGCATGCCTCTAGAGACGGGAGCACGGTGGACACCTTGCGAGAGGTGGAGAAGCTGAGCACTCCTCCCATATGGCGCCGCATCAAGAAAGAGGCGTCTTTTCACCACCAGCAGCTATCCTCGCCGATTGCTGGCGACCACGCCTCCGTGTTGTTTGGGACACCTCGCGAAGTGTCAGAGGCAAAAGTGTGAGAGACGCGATCTGATCGAGTCCCAGCGAACTGGGGGTGGGGTGAGGGAGAGAGCGGAGTGAAGGGGGCGTCGGCCTTTAGCTGAGAAATGGGGCACGCCACTTGTTTCGTGTTTCAGTGGGCACCTGTCTGTGATTGTGCTGCTTTGCGAGCACAGAGAGTATACCCTTGCACATATTTGCGTTCGCTCTGGTGCGAGGGTGTCGCCACATGCACACTGATGCACAGGAACTTTTCGGCCCTTAACTATTGGCATCTCCCGTCGGGGTGAGGTGCGACATTGCCGGAACTCACACGCGCTGGCAGGCGTCGGTGTGTGGTGCGCTCATCTCAACCAACATGCACAACGGCGTGCACACACACACACACACACACAGACAGACAGGCACACATGCAGCCTTGCGCGTCTGGTGCTTCCTTGGCGCTCTTAAGAAGGCCTTCTGCAGATGTGTCTCGCGTAACAGACACGTCGCAGTTTTCTTCTCGTTTTCCATCGGTGCTGCCCAGGGACTCGCTACCACCTCTCTCTGCTTGTGGCGCCCCCCACCCCCCTCCCTCCCTAGACCCGCGAGACTCCTGAGCTCGCCCCCTTCTCTCTACCTGTGGAATGTTCTTTTACCGTTGCCTCTTTGGCTGGCACCCTTCGCCACACACCGATGGAGCGAACTTAATTGGGTTACTTCTTTTCTCTTGCACACACACACACACGCATGTGCGTGCGCTCAAACGACATTCTTCTTGATGCATATAGGTGTGTAGATTTTTCTGATCCCTCTGTCCTGAGTGCGTACGCCGCAGGGGTGGAGACGGAAGCGAAGAGAGCCAAAGGGGGACGGCAAAGCAAGAGGCTCGTGAGAGCAGTCGACGTGTGGCATTGTGTGAAGTGCCCATGGACACCTCTCTGAGGCCAAAGAGTGTTTCTGTTGCCCTAGCGTCTTGTGTTCTATGAACGCACCCGCCTGTTCCTCGTGCCCGCATTCGTCGTCTTTGCAGCACTCTCAGTGGCGCAGCTAACACTCTATCAACGCTACCGGTAGTGCCGCCTCCGCCTCGTCTCTTCTCCTTATTGGCACTCCGCGCACTACCCCACACAGCTCACCACTCATCAACTCTGGGGGAGAGGGGCACCGATCCCTGACATGCCATGCGCGACCGTCGCCCCTTGCTGAAGAAAGATGCGGAGGCGAACTCTACCGAGCTGAGTATGCCGGCGGAGACGGAGCAGGAGCGGTATCGGCGGGCCAAGAGGCGCCTGGCCAAGGACGTGCGGCGCGGCGTTCTCAGCTACCTCCTCTTTGTCTTTGTGTTTCTCGGTATTCCGCTTCTCATCGTGGCGCACTACACGCCCTTCTTCGTGTTTCAAAATCTGCGCTGTCGTGTGCAAGAGTATGTCTGGCCAGACGGAACCGTGCGGTCCATGGAGGATGGCTACACGCGCTACTTCAACGAGCCGCCCCTATACCCTTCACACGAGTTCAACCGCACCATGATGTGGGGAACCTACGAGCCGAGCCGCATCTTTGCCGTCAAGAGCCGCTCTCTAAAGCCGGTGACTGTAGGCATTGCGTGGTATGACTCGGCCATGGAGCACCCCCTGCGCCACACGATGCCGTACTTGCACAACAAGGTGAACGCCCGACGCACGACACAGAGGAAAGACAGCGATGCGGAGGTCATGCAGGTGACGTGGGTCATGAACGATGGACTGCACTACGCCAAGGAGGTGGTGGAGGACCGAGGAAACAAGGCTTCCCTTGAGCTGGAGCTGCTCAAGAGCCCGTTTGCGGACGCTTGGCATGTGCGCATCCACGGCCGAGTCGAAGGCGACTCGCCGCTCATTATGGTCGTGTACATGTCGCATGCAGACACGCAGGAGAGTATTGAGCTGGGGGTGCCTGCCGAGCGCAACGACGGCGATTGGAGCCCTGTGCTGAAGAGCCGCATGCAGCCTGTGGGGGAGGCAGAGCACACCGACTTCATGCTCCGCGTCCATGATGACCACAGCCCCTTCTATGAAACCGCCCCATGGCATGTTTATGGTCTTCACAGCGATGTCGAGGAGGCCTTCCAGCGTACGGCGGTGGACGCGGTCGGCGCCATGCCAGCGGAGCGCGCTGCGGCTGGTGGCAAGGGCATTGGTGGCGGTGCCCACGTTGGCGAGCTTCAGCAGCAGCGGCTGGATCTTCGGCGGCTGCCGGAGTCTGCATTCACGTACATCGAGGCGAAGGACCCAAAGTCGTTTCGGACACCGCCGCCGTGGGCGTCGCATAACATCATTGTTCTGCGCAAGGCGTACGACTCAAGTTTCCGCCTTGAGCTGTCTTTGAGCCCGGCCCGGCACTTTCAGGCCGATGCAACGCCAGGGGCGTCGGGGACGCACAGAACCGGCAATCTTGTCCCGCGCTACGAGGCGCTTAGCACATGTCAGTTGACCAACGCGCTTCGGTGGCGATCCAAGGCGATCGCTCTGCATTCCGCAAAGATCTTCCGCCCGTGGCTCACGGTGTTCAACGCCACCAAGGGCCTCTACGAGCGCATTGCCACTCTCACATTGGCGGAGTTGTTTGGCTCCCTGGCCTTCACCAGCGGTCACTACTTGCATGTCGACGCCGACATGGACGACGCCTGGGATCAGCAAGGACGGACCACGGAGCTGTGGAGTGGCAAGCAACTGAAGGCGTCTCGGCGGCGAGTAAGCGCTATTGCTGCGATCGGCTCGCGCACCGACGAGGCGTTTGGCCAGCAATCGTTGACAGGGCTGCCGCTCTTGTTCCTCACACGGTGGAACAAGGAAGTTGTGAAGGATATTCTCGCTTCTTGGCTGCTCGGTGCGCAGGACCCAGAGACGGGCTTCTTGCCTAATCGCGCCGTCTTCGGCGCCGAAACGCGCTCCTTTACCCCGCGGCCGCTGCGCTACGAGCATCCCACCTGGGCCTCTCCACCAACGCTGCTCTTGGGCCTACAGGAGTTGCTGAAGGAGATGGGCCGCAAGTCGGCGCGGCTCGCCACAGCGAACCTTCGCAAGACACGCAACACCCCCGAATACTTTGAGAGGGAGAGGGCCGCCGACGAAGCGTTTCTGCGTGCCATTCTTCCCGCACTGAAGCGGTGGCGTACATGGTGGCACCACACGCAGTGTGGAGGCGCCACAGATGCGCTGGCCCGACGATGTCGCTCGCGCAAGCCTCTGGAGGAGTGGCCGCAGCGGCCGGTGGGGGACGAGTCGGAAAGCCTGCTGGTATACCGCTGGCGTGGACGGGATGGCCACTGGCTGTCCACGAGCGGCATGGAAGATTATCCGCGGCCCATCTGCGCAGGCGAGCACCACCGTGAGGCGCACGTGGACGCCTTTTCATGGGCTGCGCTGCTGAGCACATTAATCAGTCGCATCGAGACCGAGTTCCTGCATGAAGCCGAGAGCGTTCGTCTTGACTGGGAGGCTCACCTGAACGCGGTGCATTGGGACGACACAAAGATGCGTTACAGCGACCGTATTGGGTGCAGTAACTGGACGCACACACCTTACTTTGGCTACGCAAACCTGTACCCTGTGATGCTTGGCCTGGTACGGCGAGACCTCTCCAGGGCGGCGCGCACCATCGCACTGGCTCAGCAGGATCTGTGGAGCGACTACGGGCTGATGTCCGTGTCGTTCGCATCAGTACGTCTCGCGCGCGAGTCGGCTCTGCCACATCATAATATGTGGATGGGGTACGTGTGGCCCTCCACCAACCTGCTTTTTCTCTATGGTTTAAAGTCCCACTACTTGGAAGCGCTGGACAGCACTAGCGCCGCCGCTGGCGGCTTGACAGGGGCGCAGCTGCGCGATTTCTACACTAGGCTGCGAGTAAGCGTCGCAGAGACGATCCGCGGCGGGTCACGCTGGTGGGAGTACTACAGTCCCCTGGACGGGCGGGGTGAGGGCAGCAAGACGCACGCCGCGACGCGCAGTCTGCTGCTTGGCCTGCTGGACGACTTTGCGTAAAGATGCGAAGAGGGGCGAATAGCGGGAGTGAGCGAAAGAGGGGACGGGACCGAGCTGGACTGTGGTGGGAGCAGCGGAGGAGAAAGACCGAACATTGGTGCCGGGTACGTGGAAAGGCCCTCTCGTTCTCTGTTCCCCACGCGTGCTCTTTTCACACGCCTGTTACCTGACGGTGACGTCGGTGCTGGCTTTGCCTTTTCGGCGTTCTTGTCACCGGGCTCCGCTTTTCCGTCTTGGGCGAGCGAGCTGGCCGACAGAGACAGTAATCGCTCTCTGCCTTGTCTTGCCTAACTTCCCGCTTTACGCACACCGTCTACATCTTCTACACCGCCCCCCCTCCTCCTCTCCTTCCCTCCCTCTCTCCCTCCCTCGCCTTTGCTGGGTCGCGCGGAGGCCGTGAGAGAGGAGGGAGGAGCGGGCTAAGACGGCCCTATTACTAGCAAACGGGGAATGAGTGCAGAGAGTGTGTCTCCTTCGACGGCCTTTGCTGCTGAAGAGCCGGTAACGTATTTTTCGTGTAACAATCTGTAACGTGCTTGAAAGAGAGCGAGAGCGGGACTGCTTCAGCTCTTTCTCGTCGCCGTCTCGCCCCGCGGCAGCGCTTGCCCACGAATCTGAACGGTCAAGGGAAACTTGTACAGTAACATATTGTGGCTCATCGTTACCAGCACGCAACCAGTACACATCCTCACCACACAAATGTGTACGTGAGAAATTATCGGGTGCCACAATGTCCCCTTTCTGCACTTTGACCCGCGTACCATTGCTTTCTGATGCCCTCCCTCCATTCTGGTGTGATGGCGGGACTTTTAAGGGTCCAGCAGGAGAGATCAGGCAAAGGGCAGGGATAGGGTGCGCGTTAGAGTCGACAGCAAGGCACTCTTCTGGTTGCCGCTGTTGTCTTTGCTTTTCTTCTGTGTTGCCCACGGCTTGTAGCTTATCTATTCCACTAACGCTGGGCCATCTCTTCTTCTATGCATGCGCTATGGAGTCTCCACTGCGTCACATGCCTCTTTCTTACCCCTTGCCCTCCTCCTCGCTCACATGCATACACGCACGCCTATGCACTGCATCTATGCGCATCCCCACACACTGGCGTCATCAAATTTAAACACGCAACAAAGAGGTTTCCGCTCTCCTTGTTCCTTCGCTTTCCTTCAAAACATGGGCCATCTCGACCAGTGGCGCTCCCGTCAGAAGATCGGGATGGGCAAGGGCTCGCGGTGCTGCGTCATCTGCTCCAACCAGAAGGCTCTGATCCGAAAGTATGAGCTGAACGTGTGCCGCCAGTGCTTCCGTGAGAACGCTGAGCACATCGGCTTCACGAAGCTGCGCTGAGCGCCTGAATGGGGGGGAGGGGGGAAGGAACCGCGTCTTGGACGAAGATGACATGTAGAGTCTGTGTGCGACTGATGCCGGCATGGTGGGGGGAGGGGAAGAGAGTGAACAGGTTAGGTTCTGTGAACTGTAAAGCCGTCATGCGCGCGGGTGCACGCACAAGCGTGGTCCTGTGCCATTCTCCTTTCCTTGGCCTTCCCGCTACAACGGAACGCCGCCTCATCGTCCTGCTTACACGGCATCATGGACCCGAGTAATAGGCGGGCAGAAAGCCTCCTCGACTTCATTTTTTCTTTGCCTGCCAGTGCCTTCTGTCTCTTCCGGTGAGCGTGTGTGCGTAGGCGTGCGCTCTCGGTGGTGGGCGAGAACGGGCGTCGAGCGGATGAGCCGGCGCGTTGTCGCGCTTGTTAGAGAAGGTGCGCGGGCGGGGAAAGGGGGCCTCCCTTTCTCCTTCTCCCCTTTGCTCTCGGCGTTCTCCCTCTCTCTTTCCCTGAGTGCCTGCTCTCTGCCTTCCGTCGGCTCGTCTAAATGAACCCACCGGATGACTTCCTGCGCCCCGTGCAGCGGCGCTTCACAAGGCAACGGCATGGACAGTATTTTCGCTCGACAAAGGAAAACGACGCACGTGACAAGTGGGGTTGGCGTAACAAAAAAGAAGCGTGCTGCGCACGAATAGAAGTGCGAGGGACGAGGAGCACACTGGCATTGCTGCGATCGGCAACGGCGCAGCTTGGTGTGCGCTACCTCTGGCTGTTGTTGCGCTACACAGATCAACAGACACTCGCATATCGCCCATGGTCATGCTTTCTCTTCGACGGCCACTCTCCTCGTCGCTCTGCGCGGACAGGACGAGGAAAGAGGGTGGACAGGGGTGGAAGTGAAATCACGGGCGTGCAGCGGTGCTTGAGGTGGTAGGCCCGGCCGCCTTTGACGGTGTTGCATGCTTTTCCGAGTTGCGGTAGGCAGCGTCCCCACGCACGGTTGCCCACTACGGCTGCCCTCTGACCAAACCACTCTCTTATCTCCTTCCACGTTTCTCTTGCTCTCCCTATCTTGACTTCTCGCACCCCCTCCTTTGCCCACGAGCATGTGCGCTTACTAACATTGTCATGCATTGCCGCGCCTGCTCACGTGCAGCTGCAGCCGTGCATCTTCGACACACCCCTTCCCTTTTCACACCACCAACAAAAAGAGAGACCGCACTCAAAGAGGTAAGGCGATTGGGCAGAATTCCCCTAAAACCTCTCGAGAAAAAACGCCCCAATATTTCCCTACCCAAACAAACTGTATTTGTGTACGTGCCCCCTTTCTCCGCCCCACCGCACCCTCTCTCCATCAACCGCCAGCGTACGCAGCAGCGCACCCGCCGAAGCAACGAGGCCGTCTGAACGCACACGCACTCTCTTATTTGCCATTATTTTTTTCTTCCTGTCTGAACGTTTATGGCGGAAGAAACGCTCACGGAACTCTTTTCCTGTTCGTGTTTGTTTATCGAGCGCACCCAGCGATTCACACAGTGACACACAAGCGCGCGAACGTATAAACAGACTGACACCCACAGTGCGCACGCGTCTGACGCGCGTAGGCTCTCCAGTTGAACAGCAACAGAAGAACGAAAGAGTCCCGAGCAACGGTTGCACCGCTGACTAGTCACGTGCGTGTGTGCGTGTGTCTATGTGCCTGCGCACACTACCGACAGACGTCACACAAGCGCATTGCCCCCCCTCCCCTCCCTTTTTCCCTTCCTTCTCCCTTCCGCCCTTTTCGTGTGTTTATCCCGCCAACATAGCAACAAAACAAACAGGCAAACAAACAAACAAAGAAAACGAGTTTGTTCAGCACCGTTACCTTCTCTTTCTCTGATATATATTTCTGTGTTGGTCTCCGCCCCCCTTTTTTTTGTTTTTCTGTGGTGCCCCTTTCCACTTTCACTTTCTAATCGCCAACACTCCGGCCGTACCCCCCCTCTGCTGTTCCTCTGTATCGACGTTAAGAGTTCTCGACGTACACGCACACACAGATATATTTATATTTATTGAAATCCACCAATACACTTTTTCTTGCTGTTTCTTTCGCCATGAACTCCACACCACCCGCTGTGGCGGAGCAGCACGCCGACCCCGCGCCTGCCTTTAGTGATGCCTTCCCAAAGAGCACCTCCACACCTGATGCGAGTACCAGGAACAGCTTATACACGAACGGTACTGGCAACGGTAAGCTGCTATCCGGATCGACGCCCTCCAAGAAACGACTTTTGCGGAAGGACAACAGGGCTGCGGTTGCTCTCGAGGCGGCCAAAAAGAGCAAAGAGGAAAACAAAAGGCTCGCTGACACGATAGCCAAGGCGCGCGAAGCAGAGGCTAAGGCGGCAAGGGAGAAAGCGAGCCGGGTGCGACAGGCCGAGGCCGAGAGCCGCAAGAAGCGAGACCAAAGAGATGCCCGTGCTTCGAAGGACTTGAAGGAGGAGCAGAGACAGAAAGAGGAGAGGAAGCGGCAGGTTGAGAGGGAGCGGGAGGAGGAGAAGCAGCGTGCCAAGATGGTGCGCAAGCAGCGCGAGGAGGCCCAGAAGAAGCGCGAGGAGATCCAGAAGCAGCGCGAGGAGGAGATCAAGCGCCGAAAGGCCACGGCCGAGGTCGAGAAGCAGCGACTGAAGGAGCTGCAGGAGGAGCGGGAGAGGGAGCAGGAGGAGGCTCGGAAGCGCCGCATCGCGGAGGAGAAGGAGACGCAGAAGAGGTTGGAGAAAAAGGCTGAGGAGGCTGAGGACGAGTTTGCTGCGGCGCGTCGTCAGAGGAAGGGGGAGATAGAGGAGCTGCACCGTCAGCGCGAGGAGGAGGAGAAGCAGCGTGCCGAGATGGTGCGCAAGCAGCGCGAGGAGACCCAGAAGAAGCGCGAGGAGATCCAGAAGCAGCGCGAGGAGGAGATCAAGCGCCGAAAGGCCACGGCCGAGGTCGAGAAGCAGCGACTGAAGGAGCTGCAGGAGGAGCGGGAGAGGGAGCAGGAGGAGGCTCGGAAGCGCCGCATCGCGGAGGAGAAGGAGACGCAGAAGAGGTTGGAGAAAAAGGCTGAGGAGGCTGAGGACGAGTTTGCTGCGGCGCGTCGTCAGAGGAAGGGGGAGATAGAGGAGCTGCACCGTCAGCGCGAGGAGGAGGAGAAGCAGCGTGCCGAGATGGTGCGCAAGCAGCGCGAGGAGGCCCAGCGAAAGAAGGAGAAGCTGAGGCAGAGGGAAAGCGAGAAGGCGAAGGAGATCAAGCGCCAGCTGCAGGAAGAGCAGGCGAGGCTGCAGGAGGAGCGGGAGAGGGAGCAGGAGGCGCGGCGCAAGCTGATCGAGGCGCGTCGCGCGAAGGGCAAGACGGATAGGAGGGAGCAGATTGCCAAGGCGAAGAAGAGGGCTGCTGCGGCGGAGCGAGAGCGTCTGGAGGAAGAGTACCGGAAGCGAAAGGAAGAGGAGGAGAGGGAGCTCGAGGCGAAGCGCAAGAGGGTGATGGAGCAGTTAGAGAAGAACTACGACATCGTCAACGAAGAAGAATACGAGCGGGAGCGCCAGGATCGGGAGAAGATGAGGCAGGAAAAGGACCAGGGCCCGGCAACTCCCGAAGCCCTGGGGGCGAGCAGGTGACGATGTGGAAAGAACGAAGCTTCGTCGTGTGCGCATGCTCGCCGATGGTGATGATGGTAGTGCTATGTGCGTGAAGGTGGGGAGCAGAAAAGGGTGGTGGTGGCGGCCTGTTCCTCTCCATGCGTGCTGGTGACTTCTGCCCGCATTACCGGCTACCTTTTCTACGTTGTGTGTTTCTCGCAAACATACACATTCTGCTCTCCCGTTTTTTTTCTCGCGCCCTCTCCCTTTCTCCTTCCGTTGGCTTCATCAAGACCACCTATGCACCTCTGTGCGCGCACTTGTCGCCTGCACTGCACCCCTGCTCTCCCCCCTTCCTCTGGGCCTTACAGACATTCCTGCAGGCTCTGTAGTGGTCTCTGGTGATGTGCCTCGACCCTTTCACTCTGCCTTTTGCCTCCCCCCTTTCTCGCCTCTTCCGCTCTTCTCGTATTCCCCCCTTTTTCCCGTCGAGGGCGCCGACGCGCTCGTGCGTGCCCCCCCGCCTCCGCGCCTTGGGTATGGCGCAATGCTCCTTTGTTTACCCTTTTCAGGGGGCGGCATCCGCTCTGCGTCGGCTTCCTTCTACGCTAACCTTCCCCTTGTTCCCTGCCCCCCCTTTCCATTTCCTCTTTTTCTTGTGTATCACTGCAAACGCAATTTCAGTTCATTTGGTAATCTTCCTTCCGTTTCTTGTACGCTGACGGTCTTCTGCGCTATTCTCATGGGCGCGTGCGTTTTGGCGGTCTCTGTCTGTGGCATGAGTAAGCTCTCACGTTCGTCGTCGGCCATTTAGCCGGCCGGGAGGTGCTTTGCGACGGACGGAGAGTAAGGCGTTTTCGCAGTGCAGCGATGTGCTTTCTCATCTTTGTTGAGTGATGTCCTTGGCGTGGTATCGTACCGCTCTCTCCATCTTTGTACTTATGTACGCGCATGGTGAGGCGAATCCCGAGCATGTGTGTGTGTGTACTGCCGCTCTCCTGATGTGTGTCTCTCTCTACATGTATTCCTTGGGCCTCATTGTCCCCTTCACTACTTCCCTCTGTGTCGGTGTCCAATACGAGGCCTCTCGCTCTCTCTCTCTTTCTCCTCTTCTGTCGTGTCTTGCCTTCGCACGCGGCGTTTATTTCTTTCGCGAGTCGGTTGTTGCGGTCATGACTTCTCCACTCTGTCCCCCTCGTACGCCCGCTGTATACCAATCATGTCCCTATCTGTGACTCTCTCAGTCACACGACACATCCTGCTCCTCTCTCAACTCACAGCGCATAGATACCCCCCTCCCCCAACCCATGTGGGCTTGTTATGGAGGTGCGCGCTCTTTCGTTTCTGCCTTCTATGTCTCCCCCCACCTCCCACCCACATTCCCTCTCACTGGCACGCAAGCCCGCGTGCATGTGCCAAAGCTACGTGGAGAAACGAAGAAAAGAAGTGGAGAGGAGATTGGAGGAGTGGGGGGATGTGAAGTGCTTAGGGGGAGACCGTTGGAGGTGAAAGGATCTTGCACGCGTATTGCGCTTGCGCGTAGGTGCATGTGTGTGTATGCGTCTCTCTCTCGTTCTCTCCTTCTTCCCCTTCCCGAAGAGGAGGAGGACAGCGCGGACGCTGTTTCGGTTCTCTTCCCTTCATTTCATACACGTCTCCCTTTTCGCTCCTGTTCAGCTCTCTCTCTCTCCCCATTTTTAAAGTCGAATCATCCCGCGGAGAGAAAGGAGACTCGCGTGTTGGTGCATGCGTACCCGCCCTGCCCCATTCAGAGAGAGAGAGGAAGAAAGTGTGTGCATGTGTGCGAGTGAGGGAGTGAGAGACGAGGGAGGGATTCACCCGGCCCCCAGCTGTGCTTCTATTTTTCTACGTTTGCTCAGCTCCGTTTCTCACACCCGTTTACCGTTTCTCCTCCTTCAGTCCACCATGCCCCCTCCCCTCCCCCCTCCGGGATGACCGCTCGTCATGATCTTTACCTTTGACTTGGCCGTATCTTCCTCTTGAAAGCGCGAAACACCTCCGTTCCCTTATTCATCCATCAAGCAAAGCAAGTGGAGCACGAATGGGCCAAGGAACGGGGCGTGGGCAAAGTAGACGCACAGCACCACCTCGGGGTTAGAGGCGAAGTAGCCCTCGGCCAGTGCAGCAGCTCTGTGCCTGCACACGCACAACAGCACCGGCAGAAGCGCTTTGTCTCGCCGCGTGCCGCTCTTTTTTTCTCTCCACTCTCCTTTCTTGGAGGATGCGAGGAGGGCGAGAGCGAATTGTGTGCGTAGGCCGTACATTTTCAGGACGCTGTAGTCCGTTTCCTCTTTCGGCTCTCAGCGTCGCTGTGCGTTGGTGCAGACGTGAAAAGGGTAGCGAGGGGCAAAAAAGAGGTTGGACGACGATGACCAAGGCGAAGATGCCGATGCACGTCAAGTCTTTTCCCTTCGCCTCCTCTACCGCACCCCATTCCCACTTGTCGCGTCCTGCTTCTCTCCCTCCTGTGCTGTTTTTTTGCCTTTTTGCTCGTCTCACTTTTTGTTGGTCGAAGCACACACATACGCAGAGGCGAGCACGAGCGGGCAAGAGAGGCTCAGCCTCCTCCTCACACCGCCCTCATCTTCCTGACGTCTCTCGGCCACCGCCCTCCTTATCCCCACCCGCCGTCACCCAGGCTCGCTGCTCCCACAGAACCTCAGTGCAGGCAAAGGTACTCGCTTTTGCCAAAAAGTAACGCCCCCTCCCACCACACATACACATACACACACACACACACACACACACTACCCACTTGTGGACTCAGGAAGGCGGAGGTGGAAGCTCCGCGGGTTTGTGTGACAGACAGGCGGCGCCTTTGCGAACGAGCGGGGGACAGAGGAGCAGACATCTCTTGTCCGATCAGTCTGCTGGTGTGTTTCAGGTGCAGAGGCTTTGAATGCCAGCGTCATTCAGAAGGCATCACCATGAGCGCGGTATGCCACCTTATATTTGTGTACGGGACGCTGCAGCGTGGTGAGAACGACTACCCGTATTGGCTGGCCGATGAGGCCGAGGCCGTCTTTGTGGCACGTGCTCGTACTGTCAGCCGTTACCCCTTCTTCGTCAACCTCCCACCCGACTACCCCGAATGCTTGCCGTGCGTGCTGGACGTCCCGGACTGTGACGTGCCAGGATGCGTGCAGGTCGAGGGCGAACTCTTTTTAGTATCGGAGAAGATGAAGGCGTGGCTGGATGTATTGCAAGACGTCTCTGGTGGGACCTACATGCCCGCGCCCACGTTGGTGGAGTTGTGCGAAGCTCCAACCGCGTCGTTTCGGGTTCGCGGCGGGGCCTTCGCGGCGACCCTTAGGTGGCCAGCGGCGGAGGACGGGGAGGCGGTAACAATGACGGCTGCCTTGTACTTCCGCGCGAAAGGGTACCCAGATGACTGGCTCTCGCCGACCCCCCGCAGCAGTTCGCGTCTGATATCGAAGTTCTCGGCTGCCGGCATGCTGCAGCTCTACGGCGACCGCTTCAACGAGGGCGTGCCGGCGCATCTCAGGGAGCGCATGGATTGGGCCGCGGCAACAGCCATGCAGAAGGAGCTGAATGCGCTCCCTGAAGAGTACTGGCCACCCTCTACCATTGCCTACCACGCCGTCGCCGCCAAAGCCCGCGCGGCTCAGTCGGGTGAGGGGCGCACGAGTGCGACGCCGCCGTTCATCCCGTGCTACGGCGCCCCGCTTTTTCCGAAGCCCCTGGTTCTCTTCATCGTTGATGGCATCGGCGACAATACATACTGTGAGCTGGGCGTACGCACACCGCTGGAGGTGGTGGCGGGGGTGCCCGCTGCGTCGCAGCGCGCATCAGCGCCCTCCACCGAACCTGCGGCTGCTCATTCGCTGAGTGTGACGGAGGGGATCTTCGCTGAAAGTGCTGCGGCAGCGTTGCGCGAGACTGTCAACGAGTACGTTACCCCTGGCATCAATGTCCTGAGCCGACACGGCGTTAGCGGGCTCATGGATCCCTACATGGCTGGTGAGAGCTGCGGGAGCGACACGGCTCATCTCAGCATCTTTGGGTACCCGCCCGCCACGTACTACCGTGGCCGTGGAGCCTACGAGGCACTCGGGGCTGGACTGGAGCTGGAGGACGAAGACGTTGCCTTCAAGGGCAACTTCTCCACTTTTGTTGACCGAACGGAGGGGCCTTCCGGCGACATGGACTCAGTGGAGGAGGCGAAGGCCGTGACATCGACGTCCTTGCCAGACCAATATGTCACCCATCGCCGATGTGACCGCGACTTCACAGCTGAAGGTCCCGTGCTCTGCAACGACCTCAACGGCACGACCGTGGCCGCTGATCTGAATGGCGTTCCGTTCGACTACCCACACACCATCAAGATGCAATACGCTACGGAGCACCGCTGCGGGGTGGCACTGAGTGGGGCGCAACGGGTCGTGCGCGCGGACGGGTCGACGGAGGTGCTGGGTATGCTGTCAGACAAGATCACTGGCACAGATCCCCTCATGGATGGGCGATTGCTGCGGCGCTGCAAACCAACGGTCGGAGAGGACCACCCCGAGTACGCCGCTGCTGTCTACACGTGCCGGCTTGTGGAGGCTGCCTCAGCGGCCTTGACGCGCCGCCTCGAGGCACACCCGGTGAACGAAGCTAGGCGCCAACACAACCGCGCTGTCGCCGCGCAACTCGAAAGCGCAGTGGACGCGGCCGGCTCAGACTCTGCGGCGCTCAAGAACATAGCCAACCTCGTCCTGTTCCGCGGGGCTTCCAAGAAGGGGTGGGTGCCCACGTTCGCAGTGCGTCACGGCCTTCACGGGCTGATCCTGGCGCCGACCTGCATTATCAAAGGGCTGGGCATCTGCTGCGGGCTGCACGGTGAGGTGTGCCGCGCATGCGATCCGACCGGGCAAGAGTCTCTCCGAGGCGCCACCGGTGACTATGGCTCAGATCTCATGGTCAAGGTGAGGGCCGCGCTGCACGCGCTTCGAATCAGCTGTCCATCGTCTCACGAGACCGCGGTGGCTGCGGCCCTGCGGTCGGCGGCCAGGACAGCGCCGCAGGCAGGCCAAATAATCGACCCGCACTACAACTTTGTGGCAGTGCACATCAAAGGCGTCGACAACGCCGGACATGACCGAAGTCTTAAGCGCCGGCTGGAAATGCTCCGCCGGTGCGGTTTGGCGATGGAGGCACTCTGGGAAGGGCTGCCTGCGGGCGCTACCATGGCCGTCATTGCGGATCACTCCACTCCGCTGGGAATCGGCGACCACTGCTGTGAGCCTGTGCCAGTCTCGGTGGCTGTCAAGCGAACTCCCTCAGAGGGTGCGGTGTCTGCGTGTACGACCGACGGCGTTGAGTACTACAGCGAGGTGCTGGCAGCGTCAGGCGCGCTGGGTCGTTTCCGCGGCGATGAGCTCATCCCTATCATGAAGCGTATGCATCACTACTATCACTACGTCTGATGCACCTCAGGTCGACAGGGAAGAAGGGTGGCAGTGAGGAGCAGCACGCGGAACTGACACCAATAGGCGCGAGCAGCGCTCATTCAGCTCTCTTCATGCGTCTCTGTGTGTGCGTGCGTTTTTTTTGGGTGGAAGGCGTCTCTGTTTGACGTTTTCGTTGCCTGCCGCCTGTGTGGGCCTCTGAGGTCTGTGGGAGGTGTGTGACTGTGGCCGGTGGAAGCTGCTGTGCAGTGGATGCTGCCACCGCTCGATCGTCTCCATGGCGCTCATCCCTTGTGCGTGGATGTGGAATACACGCATGCACGATCCCAAAGGCAATCATGGAAGACATGCAGGTAAAAGATAACGGCCGATGGACAATGTCACGACGTGCTGCACATCGCGGCTCGTTGCCCTCTCCTTCTCGGCCATTCGCTCTAAGGACTGTGGCCGCCGCCACTGAGAATACGGCGCCAAGCCAGCCTGGGCTGCGCGCCCATCGACGCCGAGGTGGCCATACGAGGGGAGGGAATGGCGAGGGACGCATTCGGTCCTGCTTTTCTCCCGTCCGCCTCCTCTTTTTCTCGTTGCCCTCCATTTCTTTTCGCCCTACTCACCAAACGACGCTGTGTGGCTCTCTTTCTCTCCGCTGCGCCGTTGCGAGTACCCACCCGCCCCCCTCCCCTCCCCCCGTATACGTCTCCTTCGCGGGCACCGCTCTGCCCCGCGTCTTTCCTACACATGCGCATATTTACATGCTTCCATTTCGCGTCTCGTGTGTGCGCCTAATCGGCGGCGACCGTCGCAAGCCCATCTTGTGTACTCCGCTGCTGTCAAAGGAGGTGCTTGTCGTCCCCCGTTTCCCGTTGCCCGGGCCCATAGCCGCCCCCTCCGACTGCCCCCCCATCTCTGCCCCTTTCACTCCCTCTCCTCTCTTGTGCTGACCTTCGCTCCTTCTTTTCCCTTATTATGCCGCCCTCTCTCTCTTTCCGCTGCTGCTGCTGCGACCACTGACATGAGGTAATAGAATAGCAACAAACTCACGCGCACAAGAGGTGCACACCGAACACAACCGCTTCAGCTCCTGTCCTCCCCAGACAGGAGACGCCTTGCGTTTTTCTGTGTACGTCAGCAGTCCTTGTGCCGCCTTGCCGCGCATTTAGTGCTCTCTTCTTCCTCCCTGCACACTCTTCTCGTGCGCTTCTCGCCACGCCACACTGTTTCTGTTTGGTTCATCCGCGAATTCTCTATTGCCGTGCCCCCTTTCGCTTCTGTGTTTGCCCCTCCTCTCTCTCTCTCGCTTGTCTCGTTGGTTGGGTGATCGCAGTCGTCGTCTTTGCTGGCGGCTGCTGCGAAACCCTTTCGTATCTCTTTGCTCTCACAGACCTGTCCCCTCTCCCCACCCACCCTTGCCGGAGGCACTGCCACTGACGCATTCGCCTTTCCTTCAAGTCCCATTTTTTCGAAGGTGGCGTCCCGCACCGACGTTCCTCCTCGTCCGCACGACGCCCTCATTGCCAGTGCGGACGCTTGCCTGCCGCATCACATTACAAATGTAAACACATTCGTCGGCACGCCATGCAGATCGAGTGCACCGCTGCCTGCGCCTGCGCCAACCACTCCTCCACTGTCGAGTCCTGCCGTGCAGAATGACGCATTCGAGAGGCAGAGTAGAAGCGTGGCGGGGCATAGGAAAGTGCTTGAGGGGGTGACCCGCAATGGATCCCATGTTGAACATCTGCACCCCTCTTCAGCCTCCTCTGCAGGCATGACATTGGGGGGCAGCAACAGTGTGCCGTGTAGTGGCGGTAGGAGTGGGGTGAAGCCGCGTTTTGTGGCAAAAGTGTCAGGCGTGCAGCGGGCGACGGCGTTTCTGAGCACCATCAGCGCGACGGAGTGCAATCCTCACCCTCTGCGCGGCGCCCCTCGATCCGGTACCAATGGTGGCAGCGGCAGCGGCAGCGACAGCGGATCCAGCTGTCCTCCCGCAATCCTTGGTCTCAGCCTCAACAGCGCCGAGCCCAAGGAGGCGAAAGCGATGATTAACGGAATGCCGCCTGCACTGGGCACCAGTGCTGTTGAGTCTGGCTGTGCGCGCGATTCTGTGGCACACTCTCCGAGCACTGTCAGTGCTTCCAGTCTGACTAACACGCATGTCGGCAGCTGTGCTCGCGCCATTGTGCAAGCTGCGTCTGCACTGACGTCCGCTACCATCACTAGCGACGGCGGTCCCAACGCCACCACCGGGAACGCTGCTGCCGCCACCGCTTGCGCTCACATGCCGAGCTACATTCCCCGTGCGCCAGTCGGTGAGGCCGTCGCTCAGGTCACGCCGTCGCCTCAACTCCAGCCTCGACGCCGCCAGCTCTTTGCCGCAGACTTCTCTCTTCGCTACCGGCGTCAGGAGAACTTCCTCAAGTCATTGGACACAAACATGAAACCTGTCAAGCGGCATCGTCGTCACAGCAGCAGCAGCAGCAGTGGCAGTGAGAGTGAGCGCAGCGCGGCCTCGCCGACTAACCATAGTCGTATGACTGCCGCTGGTGGTCTCGGCGCGGGTGCTGGTGGAGCTAGGGAGGATCCCCGGGCGCCTGCTGCCAACATCGGTACCGCCGCTGTTGATGGCGACCTATCCGGTGTCGCGTTGGGCGGTGCTACCGCTGGGGCTGGCGGGGAGTCGAATCTGCCGTTGCAGCAGGGACACCGGCACCGCTTCAGCGGCAACAATGGCCGCAAGCCGCTGCTACAGCTTCACGAGCTTGTAAAGAGGGAGGGCCAGCGAGTGCGACTGCGGTGGGTTTACGGTGACATTCATCGGCGCCGCTCGCTCTCGCCGTCCTCATCTTCGTCCTCATCCAGCCGTCACTCTTTCGGCTCGCGGCAGAGCCACGCGAAGCAGACCCCAAAGTGCGGCCCAGGCAGCGGCGACGGGGTCGCTGCAGAAAAAGGGTCACTGGCCGCATCTGGCAAGGGCTTGGCCCCTGGTGCCTTTGAGGGGGAGTGGAGCGGAACACCTCAGCACCTTTCCAGCGTGAGCCACACTCTGGCGCGGTCGCTGTCCTCGTCGTCCTCGTCGTCGTCTTCCAACGGCACCTCGCGTCGTCGTCGCGCTCGAAGCAAGAAGCGACGAAAACGGCAGTGGTGGGCGCAGTCGGCCTCCACGCCGATGTCGCTGTGCACCATCTTGACAAAGTTCGAGCCACGCGTGACATCGCTGTGGAGGGAGGACCAAGTGGTCCATCCGTACCGGGGCGAGTCAAACGCGAGCAGCAGCAGGTCCAGCTCATCCTCCCAAAAGCGCTCGTCTTTGTCCTCGTCGTCGTCTCGCTCGCACTCACGGGACCGCAACGACGTCGCGGGCGAGTATCAAGACTTCGTGGTGAACGACCAGTACCTCGCCGGTAACTACGCTGACCGCCGGCACGTCGCGGAGATGACCAGTGCGGGCGGTAGCTCTGGCTCTTCGGACTCAGGCCTCAAAGCACGCTCCCTGTACTCGTCCTCGTCCTCGGAGACGCGCTCCGGCAGCGGCGCCCGCAGCCGAATGCAAAGCCACTCCTCCTCTTCCAGCAGCAGCAGCAGCAGTTCTAGTAGCCGCAGCCGCGGCAGAAGCCGTAGCAGTCATGGTCGGAGCAGCCGGAGTAGTCGTGGCACCTCACGCAGCTCCTCCAACGCGCGCCACCGTCGCCACCATCACAGCCGCGGCAAGGGCGGCATCATAAGCGGGGAAGGGGACATACGAAGCTACCGTAAGGTCCTCGCGCGACAGCAGTGCCGCAACAACCCTGCCTTCTCGAACGCGTACTTCCTCGACACGGGCAACATCACCGGTGGCGAGCGCCGCCGCAAGATGATTTCTCTTCCCTCCTACCGCGTCTCGATGATCTCGTTCGTCGACAAGAAGATCTTGAAGAAGGACCTCAACCTCAACTTCTACATTCAGCACCCCGAACTCGAGGTGCGCGACATCAAGCTGACACACCTCCGCAAGATCAAGCACGAGCTTTTGGTCTACGCGCTCGAGGACAACTCCCTGCTTGACCTGACCACCACGGCGTACGCGTACTGGTATTTCGAGCGACTTGTGGTGCAGGGGATGGTGGGCAAGCACAACCGTAAGGAGATCATGGCGGCATGTGTGCTACTCGCCATCAAGTTCCTGGAAACCGGTGACCTCACCAAGAAGATCACCTACTTCAAGAGCAGGTGGCGCCGCTTTCACAACGTGTCTGGTGTGCACGTAGGGAATGTCAACGCAATGCTTGGCGGCGGCGGCTCTCAAGGGGCGGAGGAGGATGACGAAGAGGTGGTGCACGTGGATTGGAAGAAGGTTGAGGAGCAGGAGTTCCCGGTGTACGTCGGGCTCGATTTTACGCTTCTGCCCGACGGGGATGGGCAGGTGATCAAGACGCACATTGAGCGCCTGCTGCAGCTCATCAACGTGACCTCGCAGGAGTACTATAGCAAGAAGTTTGTGTCACCAGCGTACTTGAACCACTACAATTGCTACAGCAACCTCTACTACTAGTGCAACTTCGCTATGTGGCCTCCAGGGGAGCGCCTTCGCATATCAGCTCCTCGCTGCGGCGCAGTTGATAGCTGTGTGTGTGTGTGTACCTGCGTGGGCGGGTGTCTGCGCTGACGCACACGTTATTGAGCAGGATACGCTCTCTTTCTCTCTTTCTTTTTTCCTGTTTGTGTTTGCCTGTGTGTTTGTGTGCCTGTCTGCCTGTGCCTGTGTATGTGTGTGTGTTGCTCATCCTCTCATCTCCTGGAACTGCGACAACGTTGTCGATGCTGCCCGCGCGCTCGTGAGTGCCCAAGCGTACCTGTGAATTCCCCGTCGTGTAGTCACCCCTTTCATCAGCTTTTTTCCGCTCCCTTTTCTCCTCCTCATTGGGGTTCATGGGCGTCGCGGTCTCTGTGCCAGCACTCTCTCGTCGATCTCTGCCTCCCTCCCCCCTTTCCCTCTTGCGTCTCCCTCTCCTCCCTCTACCTCCACTCGCCAGCCAAGGGGTACCCTAAGAAATAGCGAGGGTGGTTTAGCACCGACTTGAACCTCTGCGACGTCGCGCACGCACAGAGGGGGGAAACCATTTCACACTAATACCGTGACAAACTCATGTCCTTGGCGCCGTTGACAGATCAGCGAATCCCACTGGTGCGGCGCGCGTGGGCACAGTGCGTAGCCCGTCTCTTTCCCCTGAAGGTTACTGACACACCGACGCCGTCGTCGCGCAGCCTTTGCGATATGTCAGAGGAGCACTTCCGCCGCTTCATTTACAACCGCTACACAGAGCCGCAGCGGCACTACCACACCATCGAGCACTTGGAGGAAATGCTAGGGTACCTCGTCGCGTACGAAGCGGAGCACGGATGGCACGGTACGTACAAGCCAGCAATGGCGGAGGAGCTCTCCTCGTCGTCGGGGCCGCCAAAGTTCTCGACGGAGGCGGACAGGGTAGCGTACGAGTGGACTGGCACGGTGCTGCTTCTGTCTGTGCTCTTTCACGACGTTGTCTACGATCCCACCCGCGGCGACAACGAGGAGGCGAGTGCGTTGGTTGCTGCGGAGTTCCTCAAGACGATGCAACGCGAGAGTGGGCTCGCCAGCAGCTCTTCGTTGGGAGCAGTAGCGGCGACGAGTGCCGCTTCACCGACTAGCAGGGCGGACTCGTTTGCTTTGCCATCCGCGAGTGATGTCAGAGGCGCTCAGGAGGATATGAGCCAGCAGCACTCCCCCTCCCTCCATTCTGAGACGCCTCTACTCTGGGTCGACGAACACGCGACTGAGTTTGTGCGCACCTCCACGATATCGTACATCCTGAAGACGAAGGAACACCTCTCTGTCGAGCCGAAGCAGCCCTTGCACCTGACTGTCTCTACTGCAGCTGGCCCTGCATCCGCAACCTCTGGGGCCGCTAGTGGTGCTCACCAGCTGAGCCGCGACGACCCGCTGCATGTGTTTCTCGATCTGGACCTGAGCATCCTCGGACACCCAGATGAGGACACGTACCGCCGCCGCTACGCAGATAATATCCGTCGCGAGTACAGCCACTACGCCCGTGCCGACTTCTTGAAGGGACGTGCTGACTTTCTGAGCGGCTTAGCGCAGCACCCGCAGTGGTACAAGACGCCGTACTTTTTCTACCGACTTGAGGCGCACGCGCGACACAACACCGCGCATGAGGTGAAGAGTTTGACCGCTGAACTGGCAGAGGTGCAGTCTGCACCCTGACGGTGCATCAATTTCGCTGCTCCGCAAGGGCGTGGAAAAGGGGAGCAGGGGTGTGTGTGAAGGGCCAGCCGATGTGAGGTGCGACGCCGCATGGACGCCAGGGTACGTGTGCTTCAGCGCATGAAGGCAGCGTGCTCGTACACGTGTGGCGGGCGCTCCCAAGGAATGGACAGCTCCGCGGACTAGCCGAGGCTCACGCTCTCCTCCTCCGCTTCTCCCTTGAGGCACGTCTCCCCTCACCACCACCACCACCGGCAAGCACATTGTTGCCGTTTCTCTTCTTCGCTTTGGTCGGTTCACCCCTTTTCTGAACCCGCTGTCGCCAGTCTGCAGTATAGGGACGCGCGCGTGCGTGCGGGCGCGCACACACACACACATGCCTGAGTACACTGTCCTCTCCCCTCTTTTCTCCTATGCACCGCGTGGTGTGGCTGCGCTCTTTTCAGTACCATTCGTATTACTATGTGTGAGGGAGGAGCGTGACTTTGGCAGTGTGCCGTATGAGCAGCTGCAGGCTCGGCTCATATCACCCTCCCCCCTCGCTACCAGTCTCCGCCATGATGAGGCTTGTAAGGGGCTCTGCAAGGGCGCTTCGAGGTCGACGACGATGGCGCCAACTGACACGTGCGCGCCCACAGACTCCAAACGCACCGTCGCGCTTTTCCCGTTTTGTTTCCTTGCTTTGTTTTTGCTGTCGCCTTGAGCTCTGCACCACTCCGTTGTGTCCCGTGTCGGCCCCTCGTGCAGATGTTCCTAGCGCCCAGTCGCCAAAAAGTGCGAATGCTCGACACAATCGGCGCGCGCGCGCACAGAAAGGTCGTGTCTCATACATGCAAGGCCGCTTTGTGCGCCTGCTGTGGAGTGTGTCTGGTATCGGTGTCTCCTGGACAGCGGCTCTCGGCGAGTACGTCTCATTCGCACCGCCTCTTACTTTTCTCTGCCCTCCCCCTCTCCCCCTCCCGCGCAGACGAGACGTGTGCATCGGTCAGCGTCGAAAAACTGATTTCCTTTGCTCCCCTCATTCACCGCTCGTGCCACTCTTTTTTTTTTAGTATGTGCCTCTCTCGGGGACGTAAACGGTGCGACCAGACCGCAATGGGAGGAGAGGTGGTGGTGGTGGTGGAGTGGGCAAGGGCTTGAGGCAGGGGCCGTGCGCCGGTGGCTGAATTACGGCGCGTCGGTATAGCGAGTGTGGTGTCCACCGCTGCGTCGCACCGGTGCATGTAAGCGGGCCGAAGGGGTGGGGACAGAAAGCGGCGCGCAGCCTCGCGCCGTATGGTAGTAAAGCGGAGATATGGTCGTTGAACATTCTTCCGCTGCCTCACTTGATGGGCGCCTCTGCTGCTCTTGCCCTTGACGATGGCCTGAGGCGGTATATATGTGCATGTGTGTGCGTATTCGCTGAGGAGGAGCTTTTCTGCTGCTCTTGCTGCGCCACAGCAGGGGGGCCCTCCACGCACCGGTGCTGCTGCTGCTGCTGCGGCTTCGGCTTCTGTCAGGCAGCCTGCTACTCAGATGGTCAAGTGATACCGGCGCTGTCTCTCATCGCCCTTCTCTTCCCCCCTCTCTCTCTGTACTCACCGCTTCTCTGTTTTCTTCGCGCTGCTGCCGCACCGGTAGAGCTTGTCCCACTCAAAGAGACATCCGTTCCCTCCATCCCCTACCCCTTCCACAGGCACACCCCCATCTCCTTCGACGTCGTAGCAACGCAACGGTAAAGCAATTTTGTCACACAACTGGTCTCGTCCGGCCTTCGGTGAGTGCGTATTCCTCCTCGTCTCCATAATTCCGCGGCCATTGCCTTCAGCAGAGGAGGGGAGGGGGTGCAGCCGACCACCGCGTGCCTCTCTCACTCGTCCTCCCGCCCCCCTCCTTCCTCGTGACTTCCTCCTTACTCAAGAGAGCCTTTGGCCGCCTTCCTTTCCGCTTCTCTTTTCCACACACACACACACACACACACACTCGCGATCGCGCGTAAGCCTCCACCGTCAAACAGAACCCCTTCCTCCGTCCCACCCCTCCCCTTTTCTCTCCTGCTGGCGTCCGCTCGTCGCTCTATCGGCTCGTTCTCGACTGCATCCATCTCGTCTGTGCGAATTATTCCACGCCCTCTGCCGTCTCCGTGTTTTTACGCCGGCTTTCACTCCCCTTCCCTCCATCGCTGTGTGCATATACGAGGTGCGTATCTGTGTGTGTGCCTTACAGTTCACAACGCTACACTAAATTATTCTCTCTCGTTGTCTCCGTTCGTGAGACAGCGCGAGTCGGCAAGAGCAGACACGCACGCATAAAGCACAAGAGCTAACGCAGACCGATAGCCCGGGAGAGGTGTGCAAGTGGTTGCAGGAGATCATCTTTGCTTCGCGACTGACTTTCGGCATCACGAGTCCAGAGGAAGGGGACAGCTCAACCGACCGCCCTCCCCAAATCCCGCAAAATTTTTGCTTTTACCTGTGTGCGTGCGTGTGTGTGTGTGTGTCTGCTTCACTGTGCGTGTGGAGGCTGCATACACACACACCTCCTTCCTCCTCTTTCAACACCGAGGCGAGAGAGTGTGGAAGCGCATCAGCGGCCCGGACAGCAGATATCGCGAGAAAACAGCAGAGCGCATCTTCGACAAAGAGAAGCAACAACGCATCGCAAGAGATGTCGAAGGCACTTCTCTGCGCGTCGCGCACGTTGGAGCGCACCGACAGCGTCGACAAGCTTGCAAAGTTCATGGTTGGCGTCTTCACAATCTTGAGCGCGGCGAAGTCTCCGCGGCAAGAGCGTTATGGCTACTCGGCTAAACAACTCACCGAGGTACGTTCGCTTCTGCGTGTCAGCCGTTCTTTGGCTCTCACGCTCAAGATGCGCTCTCTCCTCGAGCTGTTCGCTGCGCACGGCTTCATGTGGACGGAGCGCAAGAAGTTCGTGGAGTTTTCGAAGGTCATCTTCGATTTTATCTACGCCGTAAGTGACTACGCCCTGCTCATCACTCGCAAGGGGTTGGTGAGTGAGGGCGTCGATGTGGCGCGGCTGCAGAGCTGCTCCGTGGCGATGCGGCTCTGCTGTCACCTCTTGGGCACGGTGTTCAACCTATTTGAGTTCTGTGACGCCGCGCGAAAGCGTGAGTACGACCCGCAGGCGGCTCTGCGGGCGTGCAGGATTGCTGCTTTCGGCGCGACGCGCGACGCGCTAGACGCAGTGCTGACATTGTCTGTCTGTAGATACGCAGGCAGCGTATGTCAGCTGAGTCCGCGTGCCGACGGTGCCTTGAGGTGCCTTTCTGGTGGGCTTTCCATGTACCTGAGTTGGCAGGATGGGGCCTAGTCGCCACCGTCGCGACACCATCGCAACAAACGCGAAGCGTGAGTATGTTTGCCTTTTTCTTGTCGCGCGCGCGTGTGTCTCCGCCTTTCTCGCTCGGCGCGCGCTCTCTCTGTCCCTCCGCCGAACACCTCTCTGGCCCCTTTTCTTCTTACCCGCCCCTCTCTCTCTGTACATCTCCCCCTCACGGGCGCGTGCGCGTGCATATTTTCGTCTCTTCGGATTTCTTTCGCTGACCCTCCTCTCCCCCCTATCCCCCCGATTGGTGACTGATGCACTTCCGTCTCTGTTCTTTATATGCCGTAGTGCATGTGTGGTGATGCCACGGGAGGTCTCTCCACCGGAGCCCGCGCATCGTTTGCCTTTCGCTTTCAATTGTTCGCGTTGGAGGGAAGTCACGCCAACAGCGATGGATGGCCTCATCCATTGCACTGCACGGACGCAAACGCAGTTCCCAAGCCAGCAAGACAGCAATGGAGTACCGATCTCCCCCCTCCCCCCAGCTTTCGCTCTACCCCCTCCTCTTCCACGGACTCCATCGCGAGTCAGCAACTCTCTGCCGCGAGCCAGGAACCGTGGCTACTTCTTCGTCCGTCAGGACGTATGCTTCATAGCCCAGCCACCTTGCTTGCCAACACCTCCCCCCCGTGCACGCGGTACGCCTTCATTATCGTCCGTCTCTCACTCTCACTCTCTCGGGCCCTTCCCTTCAGCAAAAGCATTGAACGAGCTCTTCATACATACAAGCTACACCAAGAAAAAAAGGTTTCCCTTGTCTCTCTCTCTTACCATCACCCATCTCATCATTCACCATGAGCGACTTTGAGAAGCTGATCAAGCTGCTTGCTCAGACCGATGGCCGAGACAAGATCTACAAGTTCTTCTCCGGCTTCTTCAAGATTCTGGCAGCCGTCGCGGCGAGCAGCCAGGATTCCCGTGCCAAGGCGTACGGGGACATCGGCAACTCCATCGGCGGCGCTCGCTCCTTGATGCGCATGGGCAAGTTCGTGGGCGATGTGCCGAAGATGCAGAAGATCGCCGACGGCGTCATGACGAAGGGCGTCGCTGGGACGGAGTGCAAGAAGCTCATCGAGTTCGTTCGCACCATGTGCAACTCCCTCTACATCATGGGCGATAACGCCGCCTTCATGGCCAAACACAAGCTGATCCAAGCGAACGCCAAGTGCATCACGAAGTACTCCAAGATCGCGCAGTTCTGGGGCTTCTTCCTTGCTGCCGTGCTGGACCTCATCGCGCTCCGCGCTGCCCTGCAGAAGCGCGTGTCTGATGTCTCCACGAGCAAAAAGGAGGCCAAGGCTGCCGTCATTAGCCTCACGAAGGACGCCTCGGATGTGCTCGTGACGATGGCCGCCGTCGGCTACCTGAGGAGCGTGTGGCGCCCGTCCGCCATCACTGCGGGCACCCTCACGTGCGTGTCCGGTGGCGTTGCCACGTATCTCAACTGGAACAAGATTAAGTAAAGAGGACACCGCCCGAGTTGGTGCGCGACAGAGGGGGACAACGATGCTAACGATCACAGCGCACAAGGGACAAGGTAAGGAGGCAGTGGAAGGAAGGAAGTGATTGCGAAACGGCGAGTAGGGTGGGGGCGCGTTACTGAGGGCGAAGGGGAGGGAAGGGATGGGGGTGGGCAATGGGGTAGCGAGAGAAGGCGCAGATGCTGAAGTGGCGGTGACAACACACAGAGGTGGCTCATGTTTCTGTTGGTAACTCACAAGTAGTGCAATAGCACAGCCGCTAGCATGTGTGTGCGTGTGCGTGTGTGTGCTCTCTGCCACCAGTATACCACTATCAGCGCCTTTTTCTCACTGGGCACTCCATCTTCTTCCCTGTTGTTGTGCCTGCCTCCTCTTCCTTCCCCTTTCTCTTTCTCCCCACCCCCACCCTCCCTCGTACCCTTCGCCTTGTGATGCTCACCACCTCGCCGCTTCTTTCGCAGGGCTCCGCTCTCTTCTCCCACCCATGGCGCTTTCATGTGTGTGTATGTGCATGCCTGTCTCTCGGTGGCTTTTATCTTTATTTTCCCTTTCCTCCTCTCGCGTGGAGACTCCTCCGCCACGGCTCCCAGGCGATGTGTCTTGCGTGCTCTCACAGCGCTTTCTCCGTGTCCTTGCTTTCGCACTTCCCCTTCTCTCCTCCTCTCCCACTGTCTCTCTCTCTATCGGCCTCTCTGTTTACTTCTCTGCATGGGCGCACCTGTCTCTACATCAGCATGCAGGTGTGCGTACGTGCTCGATGTCGACGTGTGGCACCTTTGACCCCGAGGAAAACACACGGTCGAGGCCGGCGACGACGGACTTGTGGTGGGACCCACTCCGCATGAAAGCTTCCTCTCACCGAGTGCCCATGCGCATATGGTCGGAGATGGAGGTGGAGGCGCAGGGAGAGGCAATGGCGGCGGTCATAATGGCGGACGCCAAGGGCGGGCAGGAAGGAGAGAGTGCGGGGCGATAGGCGAAGGTGTGTGCGTGTGTGTGTAAAGTGTGAACGACGAAAAATAACGAGGAACGGGAAAGGAGGAGGGGATCGAGGTGCAATAGCGAGACGATGAGAGAGGGAGAGGCGTGACCATGACTGTGTCCCTTCAGCAATATACGAAGCAGAAAGCTGATCCCTTGTCACATCCACACCTTGCATGCACGTGCATGCCCAGTCGCCTCTCTTCACCCTCCCTTTGTGCGTGCGATTCGTTTAGTGAAGGTGGTGGTGGTAGTGTCTCCAGGTGGTGTGTACACACGTCTGTATGTGTGTGTTGTGCGTCTATCGGTGCATGCTCCTGAGAACACACACACACAGACACACACAGATGCAGGCCCAGATAAGTGATGGCGCTTCCCATGACGACCGTGAAGGCGTGCGCCACTTCCTCGAAAAGGTAAGCCGACAGCGCAAGGAAAAGAAGGGGTGTGAAGGGCTATTGTGAAGGAATCCTTTTCTTAGTGCGCCGGGCTGTCGCGTCTTTGCGCTTGCGCTTCTGCCCTTCCCCGCCTTCCTTTGCTTTCCTCCTCGGCACATCATACACGCACACACGCTCAACACACATACACACGCAGTCTCCATTTTCTTTACACATATATATATATATGTATTACGGACTCATTTCTGTCTTTCTGGTTGCTGTGTCTATATGCCTCTTCCTCTCCCCTTCTCCATGAACTTTAAAGAGCGGTGGCCGCACCCAAACGAAGCGAAAAAAGAGAAGCCGAGCGCATGCGTATGCATTTCGGGGGTGAAGATGCGTTGACCTCGCCATATGTGCGCTCGCTCGAACAAGCGTTTCGGTGTGTCGATCTCATTGTGCGTATGCGTGGCTGTCCATGAAGGGTGAGCGTCTTCTTTCGGCCTTTGAATGAAAACCTCCACGTGTGGCACTTATGCCCTTTCCGCTTCATCTATCCCCCCCTCCCCCAGCTCCGTCTCTCTGCTAAGTGTGTGTGTGTGCTGCGGCTCGTCCTTCATTTTCGCTTCTCCCCTCTCTCTGCTGGCCCAGGCGCTCACTGAGCTGTCTATGCGCGGAGGAGGAGGCAGAGGGGTATGCGCACACCCCCTTCTGCGCAGTAGCCGAGGCGCAGAGAGGGGCACGCATCGATCGCGATTCCGGCAAAAGGAGCGAGACGTTTGTGTGTGTGTGTGTGTGTAGAAAGGAACTGTGAGACCTGAGGGAGGAGAGCCACAAAAGCACAGACCGACACGCATGCGCGCGTGAAGCGCAGTGCGTATGCGTGCGTATAGTGTTAGTCAGGCGTGGCAATAGTCCCGGTGACTGTGTAGAAGGGGACGGTGAACCGTGAAAAAGGTGTGGTGGTGGTGTGAGGCTCTCAGCCGGGAAGACCCAGCACGGGTGCCCTCCAGTGAAACAACAAAAAGTGCCCCGATGCCCACGCACATACAGAGAACCAGTGGCGCACACGCCAACACGGGCAGCGTATGAAGGGAGGGAAGCAGAGAGTGAGGGGGAGGGGATAGCAGGCGAGAAGTAACGTCTCTCTTCCGCGCCTGTCAGCCATGATGGGCGCTTGTGAATATGTCGTGCCGCCTTCGTCGCAGCGCTGCCCTCTTTTTCTTTTTTTTCCCGAGTCTCGCCCGCCTCTCTTTGTTCTCCCGCTGTGGGCTCGTGCCCTCCCCTCCACCACCACCCCTGCGCTCTTTACCCAATCAAAAAGAAAAAAACAGCGCACAGAAAGTGGCGCTGTGAGGTACGGAGAAAGTGATGGACGTGCACACGACACACTTAAGAAGACGAAAAAAAATCTATATCTATATCTCTAACGGCAATGTGGAAGGGCATTATTTGACGACGGTACTTGGCAGAGAAGAGAGGTAGTGTCTCGGCATCGCAGCGAGTGTGTGCGTATGTCTAAGTGTGTGTCTGTGTGTGTGCTTGTGACGTCATTGAGTATCGCGCGCAGCCTTCCCTACGGCGCCCTAAGGGCGCGTGACTCTTTTCTCTTTCCGCGGACACCGGCGTTAGTGTGTGGAGGTACGTGAGATCTCTGCGTGGCTCTCAAATCACTCCTGTACACTGGCCCCCCTCCGGCGAGCTAGTTGGCATCGCCTCGCTTCGCGAACTCAAGTGCGCCATCGGGCCGGCGGGGGGCTACCGTGGTGAGCGCATGAATAGAGGAAGGGGAGAGATGGCGGTGGAGGAGGTGGTGAAAACTCTCTTTACCATCTCGCACCTCTCTCGGATGGAGGAGAAGACTTTGCATTGCTGCGCTTCATATTCGCGCGCAGCGATACACACTTCAAAGGTGTCGATACTGCATGGACTGACGTGTGCGGCGCCTTCGTCTCGTGTGCATGTCGTCCACGCGAGCTTATCTCCTTTCCCTTTCTTCGTTTCCGTTGGCACGTCTGCCCTCTGCTTCACCCCTCTTTCCGCCTCTGCCACACATTCCCACTCGCGCGCACGCACGCACACGCACACACACACACACAAGTAGCAGGGAGGTGCGCTACTCCTTCCTTCACATTCTCTGGCGTCCTTATGGCGCGAGGCTCTGTCAACCCTGAGGTAAACTGCTTAGTTGCTGTACCCACCCTGTTCTACCCATCCCTGCTGCATCGAAAGGGAGGGGGAGCAGGCAACAGCAGCAGCACATCTGGTCTCGGGGGCTATGGCGGCGGGGCGGCAGCAGGTCAGGGTACGCCAAGGGAAGTGGTCGTACCTGGCGTGATACTGGAGGTGCGGCTGCTATGGCAGCCGCCATCGCTCACGAATGCGTCTGCGGCCGCCGCAAGCGCGTCGACCCCGAGCGCTTCTCCGCCCAGCGGCGTTTCTTCCACGCCGGAAACGTGTTCGCCTCAGAGTCATCGTGCTGTCACTTCAGCCGCTGCTGCGGTGGCTGAAGAAACGGCAGCGGAGTCAAAGGACTGCAAGATCAGCGAGTCTCTGTACGCCTTCGTGCGCTTCAAAGAGGCTGACCATCGACTCAGCTCGTGGTTTCATGTCGACAACGTCTACGTGAAGACGACCGTCGCGCAGTCCACGTTTGGGCACACCGCTGAGGACACAGGCAGCGCTACAACGACGACCGACGCGGCGGCGATACCGTATGGGCTGACCGAAGATGTGGTGAGTCTTTCCCAGGTGCTGCACCGCCCGTGGCTAAGCGACGTGTACGTAGAGGTGACCCCTGGCATGGCCCGCACCCAGCGCGCCCGACGTCAGCTTGACTACCTTGAGGAGCGGCTCCTGCGAGACTGCCGCACCCCGACCACTGTGCGGTACTTTGTGTACCTGAACACGTACGTGTTTGCCCCGTGGTACTATGCGCCGTTCGGCCTGCTGAACAGCGAGTATGACCCGATGCTCCCGTGGGCGGAGGCGACCCGTCCATCGACCACCTTGGCCCCTGCTCCCCCTTCAGCTGGCGAAGGCGCCAACACCTCCAGCGGCTCATCGACCGAGGCGTCGCCGCAGCCTTTCATTCGGGATGCATTTCTGTGCCCTTTCTCACTCCGCATTTACTCGACCTACGCACAGATGCGGTACGAGACACGCGCCTACCGCACAGGCCGGCTGCGTCCACCGGGGGAGGAGGTGTACCGCGACGAGGTGCGTGGCTTTTCCCTCTTCAAGATCAACGGCAGTCAGCACGTCACCTATTGCCGCCACCTCTTCCTCATTGGCAAGTCATTTCTCGAGAACAAGCTCGCAGGGCACGACGTGCACAGTTATTACTTCTACGTGGTGTGCCTGCACCACCGCTACTTCCCCGACTATGTCTCAGACCCCTCTGCCATGTACTTCGCCGGATTCTTCACGTGGGAAAAGCATGTGAGCGAGTACAACCTGGCCTGTATTGCGACCTTGCCGTGCTTTGGGCGCTGCGCCAGGCCCCGAAGGCCGACAGCGCCGCAGGATGGTGCACCCGCTGCTTCCCCGTCTCCGCCTCAGGTGCTTCGCCATCTTGGCCAGTTCATGATTGCGGCAAGCTACGAGCTCGCCTACCGCCGTAAGCAGACGGGTACCCCGGAGAAGCCCCTCTCCGACTTGGGTGCTGTCGCATATCAGCACTTTTGGCGCCGCGCTATCGTGCGCTGGATGAAGGAGGTACTGAACGCGATGCGGCGGGCCGCTGCGGTAGTCGTCGAGGACATGGACAAGGCTGACGAGCAAGGGGCGGGAGGCGGCGGGCCGGCGGAGCCGCGAGGCAGTCACACATCAGGCAGGAGTGCGCCTCTCTCTCTCGACGGGAATTCTGAGGTAGTGGAGGTCGTCGTGCTTGGAGCGGGCGACAGGACGGTGGCCGGGGAGCCAAGTGCCGGTGGCTGTCGCCCCAGCGACGCAGTGACTTGGCACGATCAGCGTGCGAGAGCGCCGCGAGCGACTCGCAAGCGCTCCCGCGTTGACGCGAAAACGGAGCTCGAGAGAGACGAGGACGACAGCGGAGATGCGCGACTACTCTCTTCGCACAGCACGTTACCACTTGCGGCAAAGGCCCCTTCGTCTTTAACCAGGAAGGCAGTGCCAGACCTCAGCGCAGCCATGCAGTTCACGACGGGCACCTTACCGACAGCTGAAGTGGCTGCGCTGACGCGGCGAACCACCATCAAGGATATCGCAGCGGCCGTGCGCCTAGAGGAGGCTGATGTGCTCAGGACGCTG